>NW_028181521.1:0-80463 GCF_963514085.1 Chelon labrosus
TTCAGATGTTTCCGTCACATTTTAAAAAAGCGATCAATGACGGAAGATAACACGTCGGCTGTGGCTCAGTAGGTAGAGCGGGTTGTCCACGAACCAGAGGGTTAGCGGTTCGATCCCCGGAATGTGCCACATGCCGAAGTGTCCTTGAGCAAGACACTGAACCCCCAGTTGCTCCCAGTGCGTGGCACTGGTGTGTGAATGTGTGTATGCTTGTGTGAGCGAATGGGTAGATGTCTCTATGACTGTAAAGCACTTTGAGTACCAGTAGGTAGAAAAGCGCTATATAAAAGCAAGGCCATTTACCATTTACCATTTAACGCGACCCCTGATGTGTATATACGTATATAAGACTTTTTTCTTTGTGTTTATTTGATTTCTTTTCAAGACAATTTGACAAGAATAACTTTATATTGTTAATATAGGCTGCAGAGTTTAATTTTTTTAACGTTTTCGGTTGGTGGTGTGCCTTGTGATTTTTTTCAATGAAAAAAATGTACCGTGGCTCAAGAAAGGTTGAAAAACACTGTTTTAAGATAGCAGTGTCATCAGTAGGGATGTGCGATATTTAATCGTTTACGATATATCGTCAAAAACATTCCCCACGGTAAGAATATGTCGTCCCGCGATAAAAACGATAAATTCCCATTGATGACGTATATATGTGCGCGACACGCTCGCAACCCAACTCGTATGGAATATTGACAAATTGACAATAGCGGAAGGCAGAGCAGATAAGCCGCAGCGAAGAGCTCGTTCCTACACGAGGCTCCACCTCCATTATCTGGTCTGGTTTTAACCCCTTAACACCTGAATTGATTTTTTCAATTATATAAAGACATTAAATATTTGTATTTTTGCTTACCACTCCGGCCGGTCCTATGAGAAACTAGTGCTTGCAAAAGGTTCCTAGGAATTTTTTGAATCTGCACAAACCGACACTGGAGTATTACATGCGTTATTTCGGCTGCAGTCTGAACGGAAACAGTGCGTCGCGAATTCGCGACACTAGGCATGAAGGGGTTAAAAAGTCTGATGCGGAGCAGCAAATTACAACATGCAAGGTTTGCAAACAAATAGTGCATAAAAAGGACAGTAACACCACTAATTTGTTCCACCACCTCAAACATAAGCACAAACCAGAATATGAAGAAAGCCAGAAAATGCGCGAGGATGCAGAAGCAGCGTCGACTTCATCCAAAGAGTCCGGTAAAAAAACAACAGCTCAGATAACACTTGCCGATGCATTATCTTAAAAGATAAGGCTGAATTGTTGTTTATTTATCGTCATTTTTGTCGTTACGGTGATAAATACCAGAAATTATCGGGATAAATTTTTAAGTCCATATCACCCATCCCTAGTGATACGCTAGTTGGCAGCATTTCATTTCTTGTCCTAAAATGTGGCTTGAAAGGAGCAGGCAGCAGGATCTCCCAGTTTTATACCTCGAGAGATGCTAAACCTACGGGTGGTTTCCCATGGGCGTTTCACTGAGCTGTTGCAATCATTATATTAGGTTGTGAAATACTGACCAAAGCGAAAACAATCCAACACATCAAGTAATATATTGCGTTTACAGTGTCTGAGGCTTTGTAAATATCAATGAACATTATGTAATCTTTATAGTCGATCAGTATTGTATGCTGATGTGTCTGATGTGACAGTCGTCTATAATTGTGTCCAGGCATGACTTCAGTCTCTGTGCAAAGATGTGAGTCAGTAACTTTGCATCATTACTAATCAATGTTATTGGTCTCCAGTTATCAATCAATAATCGATCATTATTGGGTTAAGGTATCAAAGTAATAAGGCCTTGGCGCATAGTTGGAGGAAGTTTGCAATTATCAGTGACCTCCCCGAAAACAAACAATAGAAATTTCACAATATAGTCTTATAAAATTCACTAGTAAGGCCATAATTACCAGGGGAATTATTGTGTTTTATCTGTGATCTTAAGAAAGAGTTGAAGTTCGGATGATATAAAACTTACAAACTCTTCCTCTGAGAGAAGTAGAGCTTTAAGTCGCCCTAGGTGATAGATGGACTGTGTGTCCGGAATTAATATTTTCATACTCAGAGGCGTGTATAACTCCCCAACCACAATAACATGTTGCCCAGCTGAGCTGTACATTAGACACTGTAGGCACATTGTTACTAATTGTAATAGCCACCTCTCTTGCCTTGGACTGAAAGTTGGATTGGAACACCTGACCTGCCCACCTCCTGCTGGTTGGATGGTTCCCCACTATCCTTCCAGTTTTTAATAATGCATTGGACAGTTCTTGACCCAATTTTAGTAGTTTCTGCAATCTCCTTAGATGCTTTCTCTGCTTGATGCATGCCAATGATTTCCTCAAACAGACTAACATCTTTTCCACGACTACGGGATGTGTCTTTTAAAGGTGACAGAGAATGAAAAAACGTTTTTACCTTGTCTTAGTTGAATAACGGTAGTCTGCCCGCATTCACGAACATACGAAAAGTGCTAGACATTCTGAACATCTCCGTTTCATAGAAATTCCTCCTTTAGAAATGTCAGCCAGAAAATGGCCCAATCTGAACAACGGATACATATTACGTAAAATGCATCTCACTGCCCCCCCCACTCTCATTCAATTCCCTCCCCTTCAAAATAATTTGCATACATCCGCCCTCTCGCCTCCAGCGGGAAGTACATTGCAGCAGTGCTTGCGGAGTTCAAGGCGAAATGGCGAGTCGCGTTCCGAGGTGTGCTCTTCCAGGCTGTGCAAGCGGTGTGCAAACTTTCCATTACATTCCCACCGAAAGGGGCTGCTGTTCATTTATAATCGGATTCCAACTACATTCAACCACAGACTGCTACTTCGTTTGTGAACGGCGGTCTATGGCGAAAGATAAATTATTTTCTGGTCCCGATCGACTTGTGCCTTGGATTATACATATGTTGTTTTTCAGAATAAAAAATGATTTTACATGTCAAGAATGTCACAGTTTGTCGCAAGATAGTTAAGTAAAACGCTATGGAAAATACGTAATTAAACGAACTACAAGTCCCGCATGCTGGCGCGTACAGAACCGACCAAAACTCCCTTCGGTAAGTAGAGGGGCGGGACTTGAGTGGCAGCAAATGCAGCCAATCAGCGTCAAGTGCTTGCATTTCATAATGAGGTTGCCAGTTAAGCCCGAAGGGGCGCCAAATAGGTGCAAAACCACGCGTTTAAAATCCCCCACCCTAATATAGCTTTCTGAGAGAGGTTTTTAGGAAGCTTCTAAGGCATTACAGACCCAACCAAAATTTTGTTGTCTTCATGTCACATCACAGATCAAGGATAAATACCCCGTTCAATCATTCTATGTCACCTTTAACATGGTTGTTTAAGAAATGAGAAGCTACTCATTGCATCACTTGGCGTTAACTTGTTGCCAACTGAAAGATATTCTCCCATGCAGTTTTTATCCAATAGGCTCGTACCAATTTATTTTTATTTTTTTGGCCAGGCAGTGTGCGTGTGTGTCTGGAAAAATGCATTTAATTGGATTTCATTTGAAAACAATACAAAAAGAAAGAAAATATCCCTGGCCAAAATGGAACAGACCTAAATTTAAAGTGCCATTTTAAGTATTAAGCACTTTTTCAGAACAGATTCATTCTGTGTGTTTCTTTTTATTTCTCTCTGTGTATGTGTACTTATATTATTCTTGTGCCCCCTCTCCCTTTGGTGGACAAAAGCCAGATAAATCATTAAATTTAACTGCAACTTGGTTTAATGTTAGGATAAGGGATATAGTTTAGAAAATGTTATTGTTGGGGTAGGACTCCAGTGAGTGTATGTGTGCATAATAACCTTGTGAATACATGTGGCTCAGTCCCTCAGAATATATATCGTCTAAACACTGACACACCAGAAGAGGCCCTGCAGAATCTGTCCTTCGGAGCGTCAGATCGTTGGTGGGAAGAGACCGACCTCATAACACTGATACTATCATCCAATCAGCTTACACAATTGTCCGATGACATCAGACTGCTGCCTGGACTGATTAAACTGGATGTAAGTAGTAGTCCTGTTATATTCCCTTTCCACATCCCCGTAGTCCCTTTTGTTGCTAATGCTGTTTATAATAATAATAATAATACATTTAATTTATAAGCGCCTTTCAAGACACACAAGGACACTTTACAAAACACAAGGACACAAAACAAGACAGAGCAGAAAAAATAAATAAAAAATGGAACAGTGCAGTCACGGGGAGTAAGCTTTCTGGAACAGGTGGGTTTTGAGTCTGGATTTGAAGATAGGGAAAGAGTCGATGTTTCGGATGTCCGGTGGGAGTGAGTTCCAGAGTTGGGGAGCAGAGCAGCTGAAGGCTCTGCTCCCCATGGTACTGAGGCGGGCTGAGGGCACAGAGAGGTGGATAGAGGAGGAGGATCTGAGGGAGCGGGAGGGGGTGACAATGTGGAGGAGATCAGAGAGATAAGGAGGGGCGAGGTTATGTATGGCCTTGAAGGTGTGGAGAAGAATCTTGAAGTCAATCCTGGATTTGACTGGGAGCCAGTGGAGATGCTGGAGTACGGGGGTAATGTGGTGAAACGAAGGGGTTTTGGTGATGATGCGAGCAGCTGAATTCTGGACCATTTGAAGCTTATGGAGGGATTTGTGGGGGAGGCCGAAGAGGAGAGAGTTACAGTAGTCAAGGCGGGAGGTGACAAGGCTGTGAACAAGGATGGAAGTGGTGTGGGGGCTGAGAGAGGGGCAGAGACGATTTATATTGCGTAGGTGGAAATATGCAGACCGGGTAACGTTATTGATGTGAGACTGAAATGATAGTGAGCTGTCCAGGATGACACCCAGACTCTTAACCTGGGGGGAGGAGGAGACTAAGGAACTGTCAATTGTGAGGGAAAAATTGTCAGCTTTGGAAAGTGTGGATTTGGTGCCCATGAGGAGGAGTTCTGTTTTATCACTGTTTAGTTTTAGGAAGTTTGAGGTGAACCAGGATTTTATTTCAGATAAACAGGTGATGAGGGAGGAGGGAGGGAGGGAGGAAGTTGGTTTGGTGGATATGTAGTGCTGGGTGACATCCGCGAAGCAGTGGAGGTGAATATTGAATTTGCAGAAGATATTACCAAGGGGGAGGAGGTAGGTGATGAAGAGGAGGGGCCCCAGGACAGAGCCCTGGGGCACACCAGAAGTAACGGGAGAGGACTGGGATCTGAAGGACTTGAGTTGGATGAACTGGGTACGGCCTGAGAGATATGAGTGAAACCAGTCTAGGGGGGTATGAGAGATGCCAATGGAGGATAATCTGCTGAGGAGGATAGAGTGAGAGATGGTATCGAAGGCTGCAGTCAGATCAAGGAGGATGAGGATGGTGAGTAAACCAGAATCAGCTGCCATGAGGAGGTCATTTGTGATCTTTAGTAGAGCAGTTTCTGTGCTGTGGCGGGGGCGGAAACCAGACTGGAATTGTTCATACAGGTGGTTGTGAGATAGGTGGGAGTGGAGTTGAGTAGCAACAGTTTTTTCAAGGATTTTGGAGATGAAAGGTAGGTTGGAGATGGGGCGGAGGTTATTGTAGTCATTAGGATCTGAGCCAAGTTTTTTCAGTATAGGGGTGACAGCAGCAACTTTGAAGAGTGGAGGAACAATTCCAGTGGTAAGTGAGGAGTGGATGATGGCAGTAATGAGGGGGAGCAGAGAGGAGAGGCAGGATTTGACCAGAGTTGTGGGGAGGGGATCTAGTTGACACGTGGAGGGCTTGGATTTCTGGATGAGGTCTGTGATTTCTGAAGCAGACGGGAGTTGGAAACTGGAGAATAGCTGACAATGGGGGAAAAGTTCAGAGGAGGAGAGAAGCGAAGAGTTGGAGTTTAGATGATGGTGGATTTTATGGATTTTCTCGTTAAAAAACAGCAGCAGGGAGTTACAGGTATCGGCTGAGTACATGTGGGTGGGTAGAGAGTCTGGGGGTTGGAGAATTTTGTTTAGCAGGGAGAACAGTGTCTTGGAGTTTCCTTCATTAGAGCAGATTAAACCAGAGTAGTAGGCAGATTTGGTTTGAGAAATTGAGTCCTTGTAATGTAATATGTGATCCTTGTGCATTTGTTTGTGAATAGTAAGACCAGTTTTCCTGTAGAGTCGCTCGAGTTGTCGACCTTTGGCTTTCATGGACCGGAGTTCAGGGGTAAACCAGGGAGCAGTTTGTGAAAAGGTAACAGACAGAGTTTTCACTGGGGCAAGACAGTTGAGAATGTTGTTAAGGCTATTGTTGTAGTGAGTAACCAGATCATCAGGGGTGGAGAGACAGACTGGATTTGAGTTGTTGTCGATAGATGAGGAGAGGACTTCCATGTCGATGTCCTTGTTTGAAAGTGACAAACCTATTAAGAACAGGTTTGTATTTCTACAAGCTGGACAGCCAGCACAAGGCCATTTAATTACGTCACTGTAAATGTTTGTATATATTAGGCATCTAACATTGGTTGGAAAATCCTTAACATCTCACTTGCCATACCAGCCATTAGAATTAGAAAAACAACAGATGAGGACACGTCATCTTCCAAGCACCAGCGTTGTGGGTTACTTGGAAGTACTCTAATTACTTTTTTCGTGTAACTTGTAACGTAACGCGTTAGTTTCGTGCGTTAAGCAGTAACTTCGTTATTTTTTTAAAAAAGTAATCCGTTGCTTTAAGAATTTCTCCGGATAAGGAAAGAAAAAATCCGACTACAGCCTGCTTTTTGTCAGACAATACTGTGCCACCTGTGTCAGTGGAGGCACAGCGCTGTGATGATGCATCTGTGCACTGCTGATCTGCGTTACCTGTGTGTGTGTGTGAGTGTGTGAGTGTGTGTGTGTGTGTGAGTGTTTTCGAACCGCCGGCAAGATGGCAGAGAGGACAGCTTTTGAATGGTGGAAGTACGCACACTATTTTCAAAAGGACAAGAACAACATAACTGTAAAATGCACACTGAAAAGCTTCTGTCGACCGCAAAATTTCCACTTCCAATTTTAAAAAAACATCTTGTATCCAAGCACCACTGCTATTGTTATCCTGCATTGTTAATTTGGTTGGATGACTGACGTTATTCATTGTCAGGACTTCTCGGTGCATTTAAAGGAGGCTGTGTGTCCGTGTCAGTTAAGTTGCAGCATGTGCGAGGCGCTGCAAACGGCTTTTAATTTTTGATAACGCATGAGTACGCGTAACTTTTATTCATAGGTAACGCTGTAACGTAACAGATTACTTTTAATTGATAGTAATGTTGTAACCTAATTAACTACTTTCCAAAGTAACTATACCCAACACTGCCAACCACTAATCAACAACCACCTGATTTAAGCGGTTCTGATACAGAAATTAATCACATATGCAATGTCGCGTAAAAGTATTTGCACCCTTCAGAATCTTTGATGTTTTTGCATAAAAGTTACTAAAAACATCACCAGATTTTGACACCAGTCCTGACAGTAGACAACGAAAATCCAATGAAATAGAAATATTATACCTTGTTATTTGTTAATTCAAAAAAATTACCCGATATTTCATATTTGTGTGGTGCAAAAGTAAGTGGGCCTCTAGGATTACAAGTTTATTTCAAGGTCAAATTAGAGTCCATCTGTTCTGCCCCAATTATCTAAAAACAATCAGGGATTTTTTACAATCTTAACAACATGCTGTTCTGTTGATCATCAGGCCGGAAGTGGTTACAACACCAGAGTTTGGAATACACAAATCCACAGTCAGATTGTGAACAACTATAGGGTGGCAAGCTGAATGCCACTACTCTGCAAAACACAGATTTGTATAAATAATTAATTTTCTTGAATAAACAAATACGAAAGATTAATATTTCAGTTTTTATTTATTTAATTAGGTTCCCCTTGTCTACTATCAGGACTTTATTCACAAAGTTTTAGTCATTTTTGTGCAGAAATGTCAAACGTTGAGTGGTGCAAATACTATTAAGCTACACTATACATCAATTTGGGACATATTCCCTACAAATCGATGTATTTATGTAAAAGATGTCATTGATTACCCACTACATTATACATGTCTGTTTTCCCATCTCCTCTTAAACATCGGTTTGTTCTTGAAGCTCGAAATCCACGAAGTAGTCAGCTCTATTTTTTACAATGATTATAAATGTTTTAAGGTTGCAAAACCCCTCACTACACACTTTATATACTTTTCTCAATAACTTGCAAACATACCGCACTTCAGTCACACTGCCAGTGATTAAAGATACTGTATATGTAAATTTGGCAAGCTGAACACATTCTGTACTGTACAAGAGACACCGGAGGAGATTGATTGACAATGGTCTACAGTTCCTAAGCCAATCAGGACGCAGAAGACGACGCACGGGCTCCCCCTTAGCCAATCAGGACGCAGAAAACAATGCGAGGCACCGAAAGGTGAACCGCGTTATAGCGAGGGACAACTGTGTACCTTTTTAATACTTTCTAGATACTGATCAGTTTCATTTTCAGGCATCAATTTTATGCTCAGTCTGAAGGTTGAAGCCCAGATGTGAAATAATAATGTTAATTTTGTTCTGGCAGCTCCATGATAACCAGATGAGAAGTTTACCCAGTGCTTTGGGAGAACTGCAGGAGCTCCAGGAATTGCAGCTCAGGTACACACATACATGCATGGACAGCCCTGTGTTATTATCTTAATGTGGAGTCCCCATATTGACACTGACATAACAGCTACAGTTACATGAAATATAGTTCTTCGACCGAACTGCAATCATTCTGACCAGCCAGCCAGCCAGTCTGCCAGACAGCTAGCTAGCTAGCTATTATTGATCCCTTTGGGAAGTTCCTGCAGGGAAATGGACATCTCCATCCCACACAGCACTGTCGGACATACATGTACAAGAACTGAATAAGAGCCAGTGAATAACCCCCAAATACCCATCACCCATGGCTGATGAAATATATTTATATGGTTATATTAAAATATATATTTCCTTTTGAACAGGTTATTAAAGGATTTAAACCACCACCCTCTATCTGATTGAAATTTTCTTGTGTGAAGGCCAGTCTTTTCGGATAGAGATTGTTGGAAACGGTTATATTCGGATAGACCTCTTTACCAGTGTGTCCTTGTAACAGATGCTTTCATCTGTAGAAATTTACCAAAAGGGTAACCAATATTAAATGGGAAAACAGAATATTAATTGAGGAAATCTCGTGACACCCCCAACAAAGGGTGCTACAACACCCACTTTGACTGAACTAATAAGTAGACAAATAACATACATTTCCAGTTCATGTCCTAATGTGTGTTTGTTCCATGTTGCCAGTCATAATCAGCTGTCATCATTGCCAGTGGAGATCTGTTCCCTGAAGAATCTCCATAGGCTCACACTACATCAGAATCTGCTGGAGAGTGTGCCAGATGAACTGGGACAACTGGAAAACTTGAGTGAGCTGGTAACGGATATGTTATCTATATATATAGTGTATTATACTTTTATAAGGCTCTTTCGATTTTAAATAATTTAACTGAATATAATTGAATAATGGAGCTGTTCTATCTGTTGTGACTGATTGAAGGACCTGTCCAACAACTGCCTGAAGGTCTTGCCCTCCAGCATTGGCTGTCTCAAAAGTCTGCAGAAAGTGAGCCTGTGTCATAACAAGCTTAGCTGTCTGCCAGACAGTCTAACCCAGCTCACAAGTAAGACCAGCTTTATTGTATGGCTATTTCTCTACTTCTTGACATGGCCATCCAATTGATGTTCTGCTATTACTTAATTCCCCTATATAGGTGTTTGCTGTTAATGAAAACTTATAATTTACAAATCTAGAATTTTATCTCGTCTTGGTACTGTTTGCAAAAGCAAACAAGTTGCCCTTACCGCAACAGAGCCATAGGGGGTCACACCAGTGAAAGCGTTTATACCTGTGTACTGTTGTTTCTGCGATGATCTATAATAACTTTGTTGAACTGCTAGTCGGCGGTGAGCTTCTTTGTGTACCAGCAATGATGAGTGGAACTGAGCGGCTCAAATAAATCTTGGCCAACAGTTACATTTAGTGAAATCATTGCAACCCAGAAAATGGAGAGGACATGTTTAGAGAGACGTATGATTTGTAAGAGGCAGATGGAAGAGACCATGGAAATTCTTAGTCATCCAGATAATGGTAGAAACCCCACAAGTTCAGTTGCTGTTGTTCAGGCTATGACGCAGAAGTGATACTTGACCCTAAATAAATCTGCAGTACCTGCTTCCTTTTTCACCAGTTCAATAAAATTCTTTTTTATTTATATAGCATCAATAACAATACAAACTAGACAATTCCCCTGCGGGAAATCGCGAGAGTGATGCAGTGGCCGCAGCAGTCTGCGATACCATGCTATATTGCTGTGATAGTACGATGCTACGATGCTACGATGATGCTGCTATGCCAAGATGCTACAATGCTGAATGAATGAATGAATTTATTGATCATTGAGAGATACTCACGAGCACGAACGGGGGGACGAGCTTGAGAGCAGGGTCGGTGGGAAGGCTCCTCTCCGGCCGGGGGGGACGTCTGATGAAACATTAAGACCAAACACATACAGAACTCAGCAGTTAAGGAGAAAACAATAGATTTCTAGAGCCATTTTCACGCAGACAGATGTCATTGTGGCACAGAAGCTTATCTACTGTGTAAATACCTCCAGGGGGGAAGGGGTGGACCTCAGCTCCTCCAGGTCGAGCCTCCTCCAGCGCTGCTTCACCGCCATGGAACGTCTGGACTTCCTAGGCATCCTGCTGACAAAAAATAGACAGAAAAAAAAAACAAGACAAAATACTTTTCAAAGCTTAACAGGCTATCAAACCTATCAAACTAACCTAAACCCTAACCTTTACCTAAACTCTAACTACCTAATGTAAAATAATCTAATCTAAGACAAATTAATGTAATATGTTATACTTAAATTAAATCTGTGTAGATGAAGGTGTGGTGAATGTATGTGTGTGGATGAGGTGGCGATACTGCTCTGCGATGGTTGAGGGCGATGAATCAACGATGATCACTCTCAGCTGTCAAAGCACAGGAACCCTTTAATCCTATCAAAGACAATGCAAAAAAATTGAAATGTCTTTCAAATGTTATAAGTAAATGTAAGCAACAAGCTAATAACAAAGCAGACACATGTTAAACATCTGTAGTTGTCATAAAGTGTGTGTTTTCCTTATACTAAGATGCTAGATGCTAAGATACTACAATGCTAAGATGCTTTAATGATGCTACAATGCTATGATGCTAAGATGCTTTAATGATGCTACCATGATGCTACCATGCTATGATGCTTTAATGATCACCTGTTCATATAGTCATAATATAATCCATGTTTGACTACAAAAAGTAATGGTCAGGTCAAGACAGGTATGAAAGTATTCGCGACTTACGTCGCGAATGTCTTTACTAAGTAGCATGTCTTTACTACCATGAGCAGCAGCTATAACAAAAAGCACAACTCAAATAGTCATTTAAGGCCTGGTTCCTTCTGACTGGATGGGTGTGAGTTTGATGTCATGCAGGGTACAACAAACCAAACAGGATGAGGAGGATGCAGTAGGCCTGGCTGAGAGAGAGAGACACTGAGAAGGGTCGTCCTTTATGCTTCGCCTTCTACAAACTGAAGGGCAGGTACAGGCAGCAGACCCCTCCCAGCTCCACCTGAAAGCCAGCATCAAATAAGGAAGAGAGTGGGAGGGATCGTCACACCCCCACCAGGATTATATTATGACTATATGAACAGGTGAATTATTATGATTAACGATCAATTATTACAATTTGCTCGTTAATCATAATAATTTTAACAATAAAACTCATTACTCCTACCTGAGCAATAGTTTAACAGTTTACGGCACAGTCTTACAGTTAGATAAACAATAATATTAAACTTAACACATCCAGGCTGTAACAAGGAATCAGCGATGAAGTGAAGACCTTCAAATTGTCCTGCGAGTCCAGCTCTTTGTCTCATGTTGGACGTCACTGCAGTCTGTCTGGATCAGCTGGAGGAAAACTATAGGCAGACAAATAGACATGTCAAATAATGTTATGTAACATACTTAATATAACTCTTATGAGTGTTCAACAGCTCATTATTTATTTCATTAAAAACATCATATTATATTAAATTACTCCAATTATATATATATACACTATATTACCAAAAGTATTCGCTCACCCATTCAAATGATCAGAATCAGGTGTTCTAATCACTTGGCCTGGCCCCAGGTGTATAAATTCAAGCACTCAGGCATGCAGACTGTGAAACAAGACATTTGTGAAAGAATGGGCCGCTCTCAGGAGCTCAGTGAATTCCAGCGTGGAACTGTCATAGAATGCCACTTGTGCAACAAATCCAGTCGTGAAATTTCCTCGCTCCTAAATATTCCACAGTCAACTGTCAGCTCTATTATAACAAAATGGAAGCGTTTGGGAAAAACAGCAACTCAGCCACGAAGTGGTAGGCCACGTAAAGTGACGGAGAGGGGTCAGCGGATGCTGAAGCGCATAGTGCAAAGAGGTCGCCGACTTTCTGCACAGTCAATTGCTACAGAGCTACAAACTTCATGTGACCTTCAGATTAGCCCAAGTACAGTACGCAGAGAGCTTCATGGAATGGGTTTCCATGGCCGAGCAGCTGCAGCCAAGCCACACATCACCAAGTGCAATGCAAGGCGTCGGATGCAATGGTGTAAAGCACGCCGCCACTGGCCTCTAGAGCAGTGGAGACGCGTTCTCTGGAGTGATGAATCACGCTTTTCCATCTGGCAATCTGATGGACAAGTCTGGGTTTGGAGGTTGCCAGGAGAACGGTACATTTCAGATTGCATTGTGCCAACTGTGAAATTTGGTGGAGGAGGAATTATGGTATGGGGTTGTTTTTCAGGAGCTGGGCTTGGCCCCTTAGTTCCAGTGAAAGGAACATTGAATGCTTCAGGATACCAAAACATTTTGGACAATTCCATGCTCCCAACCTTGTGGGAACAGTTTGGAGCGGGCCCCTTCCTCTTCCAACATGACTGTGCACCAGTACACAAAGCAAGGTCCATAAAGACGTGGATGACAGAGTCTGGTGTGGATGAACTTGACTGGCCTGCACAGAGTCCTGACCTGAACCCGATAGAACACCTTTGGGATGAATTAGAGCGGAGACTGAGAGCCAGGCCTTCTCGACCAACATCAGTGTGTGACCTCACCAATGCGCTTTTGGAAGAATGGTCAAAAATTCCTATAAACACTCTCCTCAACCTTGTGGACAGTCTTCCCAGAAGAGTTGAAGCTGTAATAGCTGCAAAAGGTGGACCGACATCATATTGAATTCTATGAGTTAGGAATGGGATGGCACTTCAGTTCATAGAATGAGTAAAGGCAGGTGAGCGAATACTTTTGGTAATATAGTGTATATACTGTCATTAATGTTGTTGCAAGCCATAAATGTTTCCTACTTTATGTGGTGGAATAATATATTTTTCAGTTTGACACAGTTTCATTTAAAAATATCTTCCCTTTAAATTGTAAAACTTCAACATTATTACTGTGATAAGCACCCGCTAGCAAGGCGGCGAATTAGCCGGCGGCTAACCCCACTAGCCTCCGCGTTAGCTCACGGCGAACTGCCGCGGCTAATTCGTGTTTAACTCCCGCGGGTCCGCGGTTAAATCCCGGTTAGCTAGCGGTTAGTTAGCGGTTAGCTCGAGGCTAACTCCGCGGTTGAGTCCGCGGCGTTAAGGTAGCGGCTAGCTAGCTCCGTTAGCTCCGCTAGCTTGCTAACATACATGAGCTATGCTGGAAGGCTAGTCGTCGGCTAAATCACTGGGCGGCTAGTCGTTAGCGTCTGTTAGCAGTTTAGCTATTCACTGACCTAATAAGATGAAGGAAACGGGTCAGGGATGTTGTGTCAGGAGTTTCAGCAAAGCAGCCAGATATAATTTGTGTTTAAAATAAAGGAAAAGGTCATAATGTCAGGTTCTGGCCCCCTACAGTACTGCAGTAATGGTTTGGGGGGTTTTAATGTTTTGGCAGATCATGTTTTCCACTGAGAGCTCTTTTCCCGCCTCTCGTCCCCAGCAGCTGCGTGTGTGAACGTGTGTAAGCTGGTTGGGGTCTGGTTGTCATGGCTACCAGGGTCAACTGCTCCTGTTCGAATGTCAGTTGGAAGACGGGGAGAGAGAGAGAAAATGCTGAAAAATCGCCTCGAACAGGAAGGACTTGTGGCCAAACCGTATTTCCAATCATTGAACCGACTTAACTTTGGGCATCTTGAGGCTTTCCTGAACGTCTACATATGCAGTTTGTGGGTAAAATGACGAAATGTGACCTATTCAAAGCGATTCAAAGAAAGGTTACGTCTGCTTTCCTCCAGAAATTTCCCTGCCTTTTTAACATGGCAGTCTATGGAGCTGTGGGTGGGTGTTGCTGGCGCATCTTTGTGTCTGACGCCAAAACTATAAGACTTACAGCTTTAGCAGACGAATTTGAGTGAGAAGACACATTTTCCTACGTTTCTATGTATAAATTATGTCTGTCGTGTGAAATTTGTGGCCACGGGAGCAGTTTCTGGACAGTTTTTTGACTAACTTTCTTCTCCCCTCCTCACTCTAGCTGATGATGTCATCCACTCTAGCACAAACATTCCGCGCAATACACACCCATTATAAACCCTGAAATTTGAGTAAAAACCTACACAACTCTGAGGCTTCATAGTTTAAAAACGGTAAAAGTTGTCGACAAGTGAAGTGAATCTCTGAAGAGAAGGCAAGAGTACCTACGTTTTAAAGTTTAAATGAAGTCTCTCGGTTAAAGTATGCCAGAGCAGTTCATTGTTGAAAATGTCTGTTGAATTTTTATTTTTTTCGGGCTTCTCCATTCATTTCAATTGGGAAATTTGTCGCAGTTTTTTCGCGACTACGTCGCGAAAAAATCTTGTTTGAAAGAACTGTATAGAAGCACATCGAGTCCGATCGAGACGCACGTTTTGACGTATTTTGTGTCTGTGTGCGACAAACGGTATTTGAGTTGAAAGGTTTCGAAAATCGGCCGTAGGAAAAAGTTTAATAATAACTAGAAAATTCCCGCGGAAATTTTTGAAGTGCCGAGTGGGCTGTTGCCGGGGTTGTGTATTGAAACAGCACACCTCAAATAGTAATTTTTAACATGTATATTTACACACATGAGCCACTAATTCTACCATTAGCCACAATTGTTAGCAATTAGCATGTCTTTACATGCAGTCAAGCATTAGCTGCTAATGTTAGCAATTAGCATGTCTTTACGACCATGAGCAGCTAGCACGCTGGCTGCTCTTGGTAGTAAAGCATTAGCCACTAATGTTAGCAATTAGCATGTCTTTACTAAGTAGCATGTCTTTACTACCATGAGCAGCAGCTATAACAAAAAGCACAACTCAAATAGTCATTTAAGGCCTGGTTCCTACTGACTGGATGGGTGTGAGTTTGATGTCATGCATGTTGGAGGATACAACAAACCAAACAGGATGAGGAGGATGCAGTAGGCCTGGCTGAGAGAGAGAGACACTGAGAAGGGTCGTCCTTTATGCCCTTCTACAAACTGAAGGGCAGTTACAGGCAGCAGACCCCTCCAAGCTCCACCTGAAAGCCAGCATCAAATAAGGAAGAGAGTGGGAGGGATCGTCAGAATTAGCATTTCTTTACATGCAGTCAAGCATTAGCCACAAATGTTAGCAATTAGCATGTCTTTACTACCACGAGCGGCTAGCACGCTAGCTTACTCATGCCAGTAAAGCATGAACCACAAATGTTAGCAATTAGCATGTCTTTACTACCATGAGCAGCTAGCATGCTGGGTGCTCTTGGTAGTAAAGCATTAGCCACTAATGTTTACAATTAGCATGTCTTTACTAAGTAGCATGTCTTTACTACCATGAGCAGCTAGGACGCTGGCTGCTCTTGGTAGTAAAGCATTAGCCACTAATGTTAGCAATTAGCATGTCTTTACTAAGTAGCATGTCTTTACTACCATGAGAAGGGTCGTCCTTTATGCCCTTCTACAAACTGAAGGGCAGGTACAGGCAGCAGACCCCTCCCAGCTCCACCTGAAAGCCAGCATCAAATAAGGAAGAGAGCGAGACGGATCGTCACACCCCCACCTTTAAGAGGGGTGTCCTCACTAGGATCCCCAGACAAAGAACGAGCAAATCGTGATAATTGATCGTTAATCATAATAATTTTAACAATAAAACTCATTACTCCTGCCTGAGCAATAGTTTAACAGTTCACGGCACAGTCTTACAGTTAGAAAAACATCAATATTAAACTTAACACATCCAGGCTGTAACAAGGAATCAGCGATGAAGTGAAGACCTTCAAATTGTCCTGTGAGTCCAGCTCTTCGTCTCACGTTGGACGTCACTGCAGTCTGTCTGGATCAGCTGGAGGAAAACTATAGGCAGACAAATAGACCTGTCAAATAATGTTATGTAACATACTTAATATAACTCTTATGAGTGTTCAACAGCTCATTATTTATTTCATTAAAAACATCATATATTAAATTACTCCAATTATATATATATACTGTCATTAATGTTGTTGCAAGCCATAAATGTTTCCTACTTTATGTGGTGGAATAATATATTTTTCAGTTTGACACAGTTTAATTTAAAAATATCTTCCCTTTAAATTGTAAAACGTCAACATTATTACTGTGATAAGCTCCCGCGAGCAACGCGGCGAATTAGCCGGCGGCTAACCCCACTAGCCTCCGCATTAGCTCACGGCTAACCACCGCGGCTAATTCGTGTTTAACTCCCGCGGGTCTGCGGTTAAATCCCGGTTAGCTAGCGGTTAGCTAGCGGTTAGCTCGAGGCTAACTCCGCGGTTGAGTCCGCGGCGTTAAGGTAGCGGCTAGCTAGCTCCGTTAGCTCCGCTAGCTCGCTAACATACATGAGCTATGGTGGACGGCTAGTCGTTAGCGTCTGTTAGCAGTTTAGCTATTCACTGACCTAATAAGATGAAGGAAACGGGTCAGGGATGTTGTGTCAGGAGTTTCAGCAAAGCAGCCAGATATAATTTGTGTTTAAAATAAAGAAAAAAGGTCAAACATGACTGAGAAGTTGTCATTCAGTCAATGAGAAGAGCAATAGCTAAGAGGCCCAGCAGCTGTGTGAAAGCACCAAGGGAGACAGGGATGGTTTGGGGGGTTTTAATGTTTTGGCAGATCCTGTTTTCCACTGGGAGCTTAAATAGTGGCTAGCGCTGACGCGCTAGCTGCTCTGCTTTCTCTGTCTGTCATTTTACACACGCAGATTCAAATTAAGTGCTAAGAACTACTAAAATGGCTGCCTAATGTTAGCATTAGGTTAATGCATGTCTTTAATTTTTAGTGGCAAGAAATTAGTGGCTAGCTATTCGCTAACATGCTAATGGTGCCACTAATGCTACCACCAATTTCTACCACTAAAAATTAGCATTAGCCGCTAATGGTAACAATTAACATGACGCGCTAGCCACTAATTTTAACATTGGTTTAGTGTTAGCATGTCTTTTAAGCCACTAAAAATTAAATACATGCTAATTGCTAACATGCTAATTGCTAATATGCTATTCGCTAACATGCTAATGCTGCCACTAATGCTACCACCAATTTCTTGCCACTAAAAAGTAGCATTAGCCGCTAATGGTAACAATTAACATGACGCGCTAGCCACTAATTTTAACATTGGTTTAGTGTTAGCATGTCTTTTAAGCCACTAAAAATTAAATACATGCTAATTGCTAATATGCTATTCGCTAACATGCTAATGCTGCCACTAATGCTACCACCAATTTCTTGCCACTAAAAAGTAGCATTAGCCGCTAATGTTAGCAATTAACATGACGCGCTAGCCAATGACAGACAGACACCTGTCATTGTTCAACTTAGGTGCCAAAAGCCAAAATGGCTGCCCCACATACCAGTTACTTATGTCAGTTGGAAGTTTCCCGCCTCTTTCTGTGGAGACCCTCCTCTTCTGCTGCGTGTGAGCGTGTGTATGCCCGTTGGGGCCTTGTTGTCACGGTTACCAGTTTGAATTTCAGTTAGAAGATGGCTAGAGGGAGAGAAAATGCTGAAACAAACCTCCTCGAACAGGAAGGCCTTGTGGCCAAACCGTGTTTCCAATCATTGAACCGACTTCACTTTGGGCATCTTGAGTCTTTCCTGAACGTCTAGATATGCAGTTTGTGGGTAAAATGAAGAAATGTGAGCTATAAAGAGCGATTCAAAGAAAGGATTGCTTCTGCTTTGCTCCAGAAATTTAACATGGCAGTCTATGAAGCTGTGGATGGGTGTTGCTGGCGCATCTTTGCGTCTCACGCCAAAACTATAAGACTTTACAGCTTTAGCAGACGAATTTGAGCGAGAAGACAAATTTTCCTACGTTTCTATGTATAAATTATGTCTGAGGTGTGAAATTTGTGGCCACGGGAGCAGTTTCTGTTTTATTTTTTGCCTATTTTCTTCTCTCCTCCTCACTCTACCTGCCACTCTAGCACCAACATTCCGCGCAATACACACCCATTATAAACCCTGAAATTTGAGTAAAAACCTACACAACTCTGAGGCTTCATAGTTTAAAAACGGTAAAAGTTGTCGATAAGTGAAGTGAATCTCTGAAGAGAAGGCAAGAGTACCTACGTTTTAAAGTTCAAATGAAGTCTCTCGGTTAAAGTATGCCAGAGCAGTTGATTGTTGAAAATGTCGGTTGATTTTTTTTTTTTTTCGGGCTTCTCCATTCATTTCAATGGGAAATTTATCGCGGTTTTTCGCGAATAAATTCGCGAAAAACTCGTCAATCCCTTATAAAAGTAATAGCACGGGATTCGGGATCAAAACACACGTTTTGATATATCATGTGTTGGGGTCCTCTCGCCGGTTCGGGCCGCATTAATCGGCGAAAAAGGGCGGAAAATGAATAATAAAACTGCAAAGAAACACGCAGAAGATTAATAGTGCCTCGTGCCTATGGCACGAGGCACTACTCCCAGAGCTTGCTAGCTCTGGGAGTAGTGCCTCGGGTCATAGGCACTCGGCACTAACTAGACAATTCCCCTGCGGGAAATCGCGAGAGTGATGCAGTGGCCGCAGCAGTCTGCGATACCATGCTATATTGCTGTGATAGTACGATGCTACGATGCTACGATGATGCTACTATGCCAAGATGCTACAATGCTGAATGAATGAATTAATTTATTGATCATTGAGAGATACTCACGAGCACGAACGGGGGGACGAGCTTGAGAGCAGGGTCGGTGGGAAGGCTCCTATCCGGCCGCGGGGGACGTCTAATGAAACATTAAGACCAAACACATACAGAACTCAGCAGTTAAGGAGAAAACAATAGATGTAACATTTCTAGAGCCATTTTCACGCAGACAGATGTCATTGTGGCACAGAAGCTTATCTACTGTGTAAATACCTCCAGGGGGGAAGGGGTGGACCTCAGCTCCTCCAGGTCGAGCCTCCTCCAGCGCTGCTTCACCGCCATGGAACGTCTGGACTTCCTAGGCATCCTGCTGACAAAAAATAGACAGAAAAAAAAAAACAAGACAAAATACTTTTCAAAGCTTAACAGGCTATCAAACCTATCAAACTAACCTAAACCCTAACCTTTACCTAAACTCTAACTACCTAATGTAAAATAATCTAATCTAAGACAAATTAATGTAATATGTTATACTTAAATTAAATCTGTGTCGATGAAGGTGTGGTGAATGTATGTGTGTGGGTGAGGTGGCGATACTGCTCTGCGATGGTTGAGGGCGATGAATCAACGATGATCACTCTCAGCTGTCGAAGCACAGGAACCCTTTAATCCTATCAAAGACAATGCAAAAAAATTGAAATGTCTTTCAAATGTTATAAGTAAATGTAAGCAACAAGCTAATAACAAAGCAGACACATGTTAAACATCTGTAGTTGTCATAAAGTGTGTGTTTTCCTTATACTAAGATGCTATGATGCTAAGATACTACAATGCTAAGATGCTTTAATGATGCTACAATGCTATGATGCTAAGATGCTTTAATGATGCTACCATGCTATGATGCTTTAATGATCACCTGTTCATATAGTCATAATATAATCCATGTTTGACTACAAAAAGTAATGGTCACGTCAAGACAGGTATGAAAGTATTCACGACTTACGTCGCGAATGTCTTTACTAAGTAGCATGTCTTTACTACCATGAGCAGCAGCTATAACAAAAAGCACAACTCAAATAGTCATTTAAGGCCTGGTTCCTTCTGACTGGATGGGTGTGAGTTTGATGTCATGCAGGGTACAACAAACCAAACAGGATGAGGAGGATGCAGTAGGCCTGGCTGAGAGAGAGAGACACTGAGAAGGGTCGTCCTTTACGCCCTTCTACAAACTGAAGGGCAGGTACAGGCAGCAGACCCCTCCCAGCTCCACCTGAAAGCCAGCATCAAATAAGGAAGAGAGTGGGAGGGATCTCACTAGGATCCCCAGACAAAGAACGAGCAAATCGTAACAATTGATCGTTAATCATAATAATTTTAACAATAAAACTCATTACTCCTACCTGAGCAATAGTTTAACAGTTTACGGCACAGTCTTACAGTTAGAAAAACAATAATATTAAACTTAACACATCCAGGCTGTAACAAGGAATCAGCGATGAAGTGAAGACCTTCAAATTGTCCTGCGAGTCCAGCTCTTTGTCTCATGTTGGACGTCACTGCAGTCTGTCTGGATCAGCGGGAGGAAAACTATAGGCAGACAAATAGACATGTCAAATAATGTTATGTAACATACTTAATATAACTCTTATGAGTGTTCAACAGCTCATTATTTATTTAATTAAAAACATATTATATTAAATTACTCCAATTATATATATCATTAATGTTGTTGCAAGCCATAAATGTTTCCTACTTTATGTGGTGGAATAATATATTTTTCAGTTTGACACAGTTTAATTTAAAAATATCTTCCCTTTAAATTGTAAAACTTCAACATTATTACTGTGATAAGCCCCCGGCTTGCAACGCAGCGAATTAGCCGGCGGCTAACCCCACTAGCCTCCGCGTTAGCTCACGGCTAACTGCCGCGGCTAATTCGTGTTTAACTCCCGCGGGTCCGCGGTTAAATCCCGGTTAGCTAGCGGTTAGCTAGCGGTTAGCTCGAGGCTAACTCCGCGATTGAGTCCGCGGCGGTTAGCTAGCGGCTAGCTAGCTCCGTTAGCTCCGCTAGCTTGCTAACATACATGAGCTATGCTGGAAGGCTAGTCGTCGGCTAAATCACTGGGCGGCTAGTAGTTAGCGTCTGTTACCAGTTGAGCTATTCACTGACCTAATAAGATGAAGGAAACGGGTCAGGGATGTTGTGTCAGGAGTTTCAGCAAAGCAGCCAGATATAATCTGTGTTTAAAATAAAGGAAAAGGCCCAGCAGCTGTGTGAAAGCACCAAGGGAGACAGGGGTGGTTTGGGGGGTTTTAATGTTTTGGCAGATCATGTTTTCCACTGAGAGCTCTTTTCCCGCCTCTCGTCCCCTCCTGCTGCGTGTGTAAGCTGGTTGGGGTCTGGTTGTCATGGCTACCAGGGTCAACTGACGCTGAAGTCTCCTTTTCTCTCTCACCTCTGCCTGAGTCAGAGGGAAAGTGCAAACTAGGATTTGCCCTCCGAACAAATGCTCATAAATCAAAAACTACAAGTCCTATCGGGAAAACGAACACATCGTGAGCGTCAGCCGAGGGTTTTCTACAATTTAGTGTTGTTCCCACGCGCCTACTGCGAAAATTGTGGCCGTAGTCGTTTTAGAAAAAAAGTATGCGACGTGAAAAATCGTCGAAAAATCGCTCTCGCTTTCCACATACACACACATGGGGAAAAATTCGAAAACTGGTCGGCGCACTCCTCGCTCGGAGGAGCCTGCAGCCCAAACCGTACGTCTCACACAAATAAAACCCACACCATCTGAAAGCCAACAAAAATCCCTACGTTTTTACGTATTTTTTATCTCTGTACCTCAAAATCTGTGGCCACCACGTGAGATTGAACCTTTTTTTTTCAGAATATCACCGAAACTCTGAAGTTAGAGTGTCGGTCAGAGTGGGCCCATAGAGACCCATTATAAACGCTGATTTTTTATTTTTTTCCCCAAATTTCACCAAAACGTAAACTGCGACCCTGACCAAACCGTAAAAGGTATCGAAACGCCGTTTTCAGGAAGAGAAAGATACACTTCCCGTGCCTCGTACAAACTTCCAAGCAAGTTTCTACTACAAAGCATGGCCAAGTAATCACTCGACAAAGCCAAGCTGTAAATTTTGGAATGTTGCCGCTTTTTTCGGGCTTCTCCATTCATTTCAATGGGAAATTTATCGCGTTTTTTTCGCGACTACGTCGCGAAAAAATCTTGTTTGAAAGAACTGTATAGAAGCACACCGAGTCCGATCGAGACGCACGTTTTGATGTATTTTGTGTCTGTGTGCGACGAACGGTATTTGAGTTGAAAAGTTTCGAAAATCCGTAGGAAAAAGTTTAATAATAATAAGAAGAAAAAACGTAGTGAAGAACAATAGTTTGCAGTGCTTCGCACTGCAAACTATTGACTCCCATAGCTTTGCTATGAGGGTCAATAGTTTGCATTGCGTAGCACTGCATCACTAATAACTAGACAATTCCCCTGCGGGAAATCGCGAGAGTGATGCAGTGGCCGCAGCAGTCTGCGATACCATGCTATATTGCTGCGACAGTACGATGCTACGATGCTATGATGATGCTACTATGCCAAGATGCTACAATGCTATGATGCTAAGATACTAAGATGCTACAAAGCTAAGATACTATGTTGCTACGATGCTACGATGCTACAATGCAATTATACTAAGATGCTATGATGCTTTAATGATCACCTGTTCATATAGTCATAATATAATCCTGGTGAAAATATTTGCGACTTACGTTGCAAATAATTTCATGTTTGACTACAAAAAGTAATGGTCACGTCAAGACAGGTATGAAAGTATTCGCGACTTACGTCGCGAATGTCTTTACTAAGTAGCATGTCTTTACTACCATGAGCAGCAGCTATAACAAAAAGCACAACTCAAATAGTCATTTAAGGCCTGGTTCCTTCTGACTGGATGGGTGTGAGTTTGATGTCATGCAGGGTACAACAAACCAAACAGGATGAGGAGGATGCAGTAGGCCTGGCTGAGAGAGAGAGACACTGAGAAGGGTCGTCCTTTACGCCCTTCTACAAACTGAAGGGCAGGTACAGGCAGCAGACCCCTCCCAGCTCCACCTGAAAGCCAGCATCAAATAAGGAAGAGAGTGGGAGGGATCTCACTAGGATCCCCAGACAAAGAACGAGCAAATCGTAACAGTTGATCGTTAATCATAATAATTTTAACAATAAAACTCATTACTCCTACCTGAGCAATAGTTGAACAGTTTACGGCACAGTCTTACAGTTAGAAAAACAATAATATTAAACTTAACACATCCAGGCTGTAACAAGGAATCAGCGATGAAGTGAAGACCTTCAAATCGTCACTGCAGTCTGTCTGGATCAGCTGGAGGAAAACTATAGGCAGACAAATAGACATGTCAAATAATGTGATGTAACATACTTAATATAACTCTTATGAGTGTTCAACAGCTCATTATTTATTTAATTAAAAACATCATATTATATTAAATTACTCCAATTATATATATACTGTCATTAATGTTGTTGCAAGCCATAAATGTTTACTACTTTATGTGGTGGAATAATATATTTTTCAGTTTGACACAGTTTAATTTAAAAATATCTTCCCTTTAAATTGTAAAACTTCAACATTATTACTGTGATAAGCACCCGCTAGCAAGGCGGCGAATTAGCCGGCGGCTAACCCCACTAGCCTCCGCGTTAGCTCACGGCTAACTGCCGGGACTAATTCGTGTTTAACTCCCGCGGGTCCGCGGTTAAATCCCGGTTAGCTAGCGGTTAGCTAGCGGTTAGCTCGAGGCTAACTCCGCGGTTGAGTCCGCGGCGTTAAGGTAGCGGCTAGCTAGCTCCGTTAGCTCCGCTAGCTTGCTAACATACATGAGCTATGCTGGAAGGCTAGTCGTCGGCTAAATCACCGGGCGGCTAGTCGTTAGCGTCTGTTAGCAGTTAAGCTATTCACTGACCTAATAAGATGAAGGAAACGGGTCAGGGATGTTGTGTCAGGAGTTTCAGCAAAGCAGCCAGATATAATTTGTGTTTAAAATAAAGGAAAAGGTCAAACATGACTGAGAAATTGTCATTCAGTCAATGAGAAGAGCTATAGCTAAGAGGCCCAGCAGCTGTGTGAAAGCACCAAGGGAGACAGCGATGGTTTGGGGGGTTTTAATGTTTTGGCAGATCATGTTTTCCACTGAGAGCTCTTTTCCCGCCTCTCGTCCCCTCCTGCTGCGTGTGTAAGCTGGTTGGGGTCTGGTTGTCATGGCTACCAGGGTCAACTGACGCTGAAGTCTCCTTCTCTCTCTCACCTCTGCCTGAGTCAGAGGGAAAGTGCAAACTAGGATTTGCCCTCCGAACAAATGCTCATAAATCAAAAACTACAAGTCCTATCGGGAAAACGAACACATCGTGAGCGTCAGCCGAGGGTTTTCTACAATTTAGTGTTGTTCCCACGCGCCTACTGCGAAAATTGTGGCCGTAGTCGTTTTAGAAAAAAAGTATGCGACGTGAAAAATCGTCGAAAAATCGCTCTCGCTTTCCACATACACACACATGGGGAAAAATTCGAAAACTGGTCGGCGCACTCCTCGCTCGGAGGAGCCTGCAGCCCAAACCGTACGTCCCACACAAATAAAACCCACACCATCTGAAAGCCAACAAAAATCCCTACGTTTTTACATATTTTTTATCTCTGTACCTCAAAAACTGTGGCCACCACGTGAGATTGAACCTTTTTTTTTCAGAATATCACCGAAACTCTGAAGTTAGAGTGTCGGTCAGAGTGGGCCCATAGAGCCCCATTATAAACGCTGATTTTTAATTTTTTTCCCCAAATTTCACCAAAACGTAAACTGCGACCCTGACCAAACCGTAAAAGGTATCGAAACGCCGTTTTCAGGAAGAGAAAGCTACACTTCCCGTGCCTCGTACAAACTTCCAAGCAAGTTTCTACTACAAAGCATGGCCGAGTAATCACTCGACAAAGCCAAGCTGTAAATTTTGGAATGTTGCCGCTTTTTTCGGGCTTCTCCATTCATTTCAATGGGAAATTTATCGCATTTTTTTCGCGACTACGTCGCGAAAAAATCTTGTTTGAAAGAACTGTATAGAAGCACACCGAGTCCGATCGAGACGCACGTTTTGATGTATTTTGTGTCTGTGTGCGACGAACGGTATTTGAGTTGAAAAGTTTCGAAAATCCGTAGGAAAAAGTTTAATAATAACTAGACAATTCCCCTGCGGGAAATCGCGAGAGTGATGCAGTGGCCGCAGCAGTCTGCGATACCATGCTATATTGCTGCGACAGTACGATGCTACGATGATGCTACTATGCCAAGATGCTACTACAATGCTATGATGCTAAGATACTAAGATGCTACAAAGCTAAGATACTATGTTGCTACGATGCTAAGATGCTACAATGCAATTATACCAAGATGCTATGATGCTTTAATGATCACCTGTTCATATAGTCATAATATAATCCTGGTGAAAATATTTGCGACTTACGTTGCAAATAATTTCATGTTTGACTACAAAAAGTAATGGTCACGTCAAGACAGGTATGAAAGTATTCGCGACTTACGTCGCGAATGTCTTTACTAAGTAGCATGTCTTTACTACCATGAGCAGCAGCTATAACAAAAAGCACAACTCAAATAGTCATTTAAGGCCTGGTTCCTTCTGACTGGATGGGTGTGAGTTTGATGTCATGCAGGGTACAACAAACCAAACAGGATGAGGAGGATGCAGTAGGCCTGGCTGAGAGAGAGAGACACTGAGAAGGGTCGTCCTTTACGCCCTTCTACAAACTGAAGGGCAGGTACAGGCAGCAGACCCCTCCCAGCTCCACCTGAAAGCCAGCATCAAATAAGGAAGAGTGGGAGGGATCGTCACACCCCCACCTTTAAGAGGGCTGTGCTCACTAGGATCCCCAGACAAAGAACGAGCAAATCTAACAATTGATCGTTAATCATAATAATTTTAACAATAAAACTCATTACTCCTACCTGAGCAATAGTTTAACAGTTTACGGCACAGTCTTACAGTTAGAAAAACAATAATATTAAACTTAACACATCCAGGCTGTAACAAGGAATCAGCGATGAAGTGAAGACCTTCAAATTGTCCTGTTAGTCCAGCTCTTTGTCTCATGTTGGACGTCACTGCAGTCTGTCTGGATCAGCTGGAGGAAAACTATAGGCAGACAAATAGACATGTCAAATAATTTTATGTAACATACTTAATATAACTCTTATGAGTGTTCAACAGCTCATTATTTATTTAATTAAAAACATCATATTATATTAAATTACTCCAATTATATATATATACTGTCATTAATGTTGTTGCAAGCCATAAATGTTTCCTACTTTATGTGGTGGAATAATATATTTTTCAGTTTGACACAGTTTAATTTAAAAATATCTTCCCTTTAAATTGTAAAACTTCAACATTATTACTGTGATAAGCACCCACTAGCAAGGCGGCGAATTAGCCGGCGGCTAACCCCACTAGCCTCCGCGTTAGCTCACGGCTAACTGCCGCGGCTAATTCGTGTTTAACTCCCGCGGGTCCGCGGTTAAATCCCGGTTAGCTAGCGGTTAGCTAGCGGTTAGCTCGAGGCTAACTCCGCGGTTGAGTCCGCGGCGTTAAGGTAGCGGCTAGCTAGCTCCGTTAGCTCCGCTAGCTTGCTAACATACATGAGCTATGCTGGAAGGCTAGTCGTCGGCTAAATCACTGGGCGGCTAGTCGTTAGCGTCTGTTAGCAGTTTAGCTATTCACTGACCTAATAAGATGAAGGAAACGGGTCAGGGATGTTGTGTCAGGAGTTTCAGCAAAGCAGCCAGATATAATTTGTGTTTAAAATAAAGGAAAAGGTCATAATGTCAGGTTCTGGCCCCCTACAGTACTGCAGTAATGGTTTGGGGGGTTTTAATGTTTTGGCAGATCATGTTTTCCACTGAGAGCTCTTTTCCCGCCTCTCGTCCCCTGCAGCTGCGTGTGTGAACGTGTGTAAGCTGGTTGGGGTCTGGTTGTCATGGCTACCAGCGTCAACTGCTCCTGTTAGAATGTCAGTTGAAAGACGGGGAGAGAGAGAGAAAATGCTGAAATATCGCCTCGAACAGGAAGGACTTGTGGCCAAACCGTATTTCCAAACATTGAACCGACTTAACTTTGGGCATCTTGAGGCTTTCCTGAACGTCTAGATATGTAATTTGTGGGTAAAATGAAGAAATGTGACCTGTTTCAAGCGATTCAAAGAAAGGTTACGTCTGCTTTCCTCCAGAAATTTCCCTGCCTTTTTAACATGGCAGTCTATGGAGCTGTGGATGGGTGTTGCTGGCGCATCTTTGTGTCTGACGCCAAAACTATAAGACTTACAGCTTTAGCAGACGAATTTGAGTGAGAAGACACATTTTCCTACGTTTCTATGTATAAATTATGTCTGTCGTGTGAAATTTGTGGCCACGGGAGCAGTTTCTGTGCAGTTTTTTGACTAACTTTCTTCTCCCCTCCTCACTCTAGCTGATGATGTCATCCACTCTAGCACAAACATTCCGCGCAATACACACCCATTATAAACCCTGAAATTTGAGTAAAAACCTACACAACTCTGAGGCTTCATAGTTTAAAAACGGTAAAAGTTGCCGACAAGTGAAGTGAATCTCTGAAGAGAAGGCAAGAGTACCTACGTTTTAAAGTTGAAATGAAGTCTCTCGGTTAAAGTATGCCAGAGCAGTTCATTGTTGAAAATGTCTGTTGAAATTGTTTTTTTTTCGGGCTTCTCCATTCATTTCAATTGGGAAATTTGTCGCAGTTTTTTCGCGACTATGTCGCGAAAAAATCTTGTTTGAAAGAACTGTATAGAAGCACACCGAGTCCGATCGAGACGCACGTTTTGATGTATTTTGTGTCTGTGTGCGACGAACGGTATTTGAGTTGAAAGGTTTCGAAAATGCGTAGGAAAAAGTTTAATAATAATAATAATAAAAAGAAAAAACGTAGTGAAGAACAATAGTTTGCAGTGCTTCGCACTGCAAACTATTGACCCCCATAGCTTTGCTATGAGGGGGGTCAATAGTTTGCATTGCGTAGCACTGCATCACTAATAATAAGAAGAAAAACGTAGGGAAGAACAATAGTTTGCATTGCAGGCACTGCATCACTAATAATAACTAGACAATTCCCCTGCGGGAAATCGCGAGAGTGATGCAGTGGCCGCAGCAGTCTGCGATACCATGCTATATTGCTGTGATAGTACGATGCTACGATGCTCTGATGATGCTACTATGCCAAGATGCTACAATGCTATGATGCTAAGATACTAAGATGCTACAAAGCTAAGATACTATGTTGCTACGATGCTAAGATGTTACAATGCAATTATATTAAGATGCTATGATGCTTTAATGATCACCTGTTCATATTGTCATAATATAATCCTGGTGAAAATATTTGCGACTTACGTTGCAAATAATTTCATGTTTGACTACAAAAAGTAATGGTCAGGTCAAGACAGGTATGAAAGTATTCGCGACTTACGTCGCGAATGTCTTTACTAAGTAGCATGTCTTTACTACCATGAGCAGCAGCTATAACAAAAAGCACAACTCAAATAGTCATTTAAGGCCTGGTTCCTTCTGACTGGATGGGTGTGAGTTTGATGTCATGCAGGGTACAACAAACCAAACAGGATGAGGAGGATGCAGCAGGCCTGGCTGAGAGAGAGAGACACTGAGAAGGGTCGTCCTTTATGCCCTTCTTCAAACTGAAGGGCAGGTACAGGCAGCAGACCCCTCCCAGCTCCACCTGAAAGCCAGCATCAAATAAGGAAGAGAGTGGGAGGGATCGTCACACCCCCACCTTTAAGAGGGGCGTCCTCACTAGGATCCCCAGACAAAGAACGAGCAAATCGTAATAATTGATCGTTAATCATAATAATTTTAACAATAAAACTCATTACTCCTACCTGAGCAATAGTTTAACAGTTTACGGCACAGTCTTACAGTTAGAAAAACGTCAATATTAAACTTAACACATCCAGGCTGTAACAAGGAATCAGCGATGAAGTGAAGACCTTCAAACTGTCCTGTGAGTCCAGCTCTTTGTCTCATGTTGGACGTCACTGCAGTCTGTCTGGATCAGCTGGAGGAAAACTATAGGCAGACAAATAGACATGTCAAATAATGTTATGTAACATACTGAATATAACTCTTATGAGTGTTCAACAGCTCATTATTTATGTAATTAAAAACATCATATTATATTAAATTACTCCAATTATATATATACTGTCATTAATGTTGTTGCAAGCCATAAATGTTTCCTACTTTATGTGGTGGAATAATATATTTTTCAGTTTGACACAGTTTAATTTAAAAATATCTTCCCTTTAAATTGTAAAACTTCAACATTATTACTGTGATAAGCCCCCGGCTTGCAACGCGGCGAATTAGCCGGCGGCTAACCCCACTAGCCTCCGCGTTAGCTCACGGCTAACTGCCGCGGCTAATTCGTGTTTAACTCCCGCGGGTCCGCGGTTAAATCCCGGTTAGCTAGCGGTTAGCTAGCGGTTAGCTCGAGGCTAACTCCGCGGTTGAGTCCGCGGCGTTAAGGTAGCGGCTAGCTAGCTCCGTTAGCTCCGCTAGCTTGCTAACATACATGAGCTATGCTGGAAGGCTAGTCGTCGGCTAAATCACTGGGCGGCTAGTCGTTAGCGTCTGTTAGCAGTTTAGCTATTCACTGACCTAATAAGATGAAGGAAACAGGTCAGGGATGTTGTGTCAGGAGTTTCAGCAAAGCAGCCAGATATAATCTGTGTTTAAAATAAAGGAAAAGGTCATAATGTCAGGTTCTGGCCCCCTACAGTACTGCAGTAATGGTTTGGGGGGTTTTAATGTTTTGGCAGATCATGTTTTCCACTGAGAGCTCTTTTCCCGCCTCTCGTCCCCAGCAGCTGCGTGTGTGAACGTGTGTAAGCTGGTTGGGGTCTGGTTGTCATGGCTACCAGGGTCAACTGCTCCTGTTAGAATGTCAGTTGGAAGACGGGGAAAGAGGGAGAAAATGCTGAAAAATCGCCTCGAACAGGAAGGACTTGTGGCCAAACCGTATTTCCAATCATTGAACCGACTTAACTTTGGGCATCTTGAGGCTTTCCTGAACGTCTACATATGCAGTTTGTGGGTAAAATGAAGAAATGTGACCTATTCTAAGCGATTCAAAGAAAGGTTACGTCTGCTTTCCTCCAGAAATTTCCCTGCCTTTTTAACATGGCAGTCTATGGAGCTGTGGATGGGTGTTGCTGGCGCATCTTTGTGTCTGACGCCAAAACTATAAGACTTACAGCTTTAGCAGACGAATTTGAGTGAGAAGACACATTTTCCTACGTTTCTATGTATAAATTATGTCTGTCGTGTGAAATTTGTGGCCACAGGAGCAGTTTCTGTGCAGTTTTTTGACTAACTTTCTTCTCCCCTCCTCACTCTAGCTGATGATGTCATCCACTCTAGCACAAACATTCCGCGCAATACACACCCATTATAAACCCTGAAATTTGAGTAAAAACCTACACAACTCTGAGGCTTCATAGTTTAAAAACGGTAAAAGTTGTCGACAAGTGAAGTGAATCTCTGAAGAGAAGGCAAGAGTACCTACGTTTTAAAGTTTAAATGAAGTCTCTCGGTTAAAGTATGCCAGAGCAGTTCATTGTTGAAAATGTCTGTTGAATTTTTATTTTTTTCGGGCTTCTCCATTCATTTCAATTGGGAAATTTGTCGCAGTTTTTTTGCGACTACGTCGCGAAAAAATCTTGTTTGGAAGAACTGTATAGAAGCACACCGAGTCCGATCGAGACGCACGTTTTGATGTATTTTGTGTCTGTGTGCGACGAACGGTATTTGAGTTGAAAGGTTTCGAAAATGCGTAGGAAAAAGTTTAATAATAATAATAATAACTAGACAATTCCCCTGCGGGAAATCGCGAGAGTGATGCAGTGGCCGCAGCAGTCTGCGATACCATGCTATATTGCTGTGATAGTACAATGCTACGATGCTACGATGATGCTGCTATGCCAAGATGCTACAATGCTGAATGAATGAATGAATTTATTGATCATTGAGAGATACTCACGAGCACGAACGGGGGGACGAGCTTGAGAGCAGGGTCGGTGGGAAGGCTCCTCTCCGGCCGGGGGGGACGTCTGATGAAACATTAAGACCAAACACATACAGAACTCAGCAGTTAAGGAGAAAACAATAGATTTCTAGAGCCATTTTCACGCAGACAGATGTCATTGTGGCACAGAAGCTTATCTACTGTGTAAATACCTCCAGGGGGGAAGGGGTGGACCTCAGCTCCTCCAGGTCGAGCCTCCTCCAGCGCTGCTTCACCGCCATGGAACGTCTGGACTTCCTAGGCATCCTGCTGACAAAAAATAGACAGAAAAAAAAAACAAGACAAAATACTTTTCAAAGCTTAACAGGCTATCAAACCTATCAAACTAACCTAAACCCTAACCTTTACCTAAACTCTAACTACCTAATGTAAAATAATCTAATCTAAGACAAATTAATGTAATATGTTATACTTAAATTAAATCTGTGTAGATGAAGGTGTGGTGAATGTATGTGTGTGGGTGAGGTGGCGATACTGCTCTGCGATGGTTGAGGGCGATGAATCAACGATGATCACTCTCAGCTGTCGAAGCACAGGAACCCTTTAATCCTATCAAAGACAATGCAAAAAAATTGAAATGTCTTTCAAATGTTATAAGTAAATGTAAGCAACAAGCTAATAACAAAGCAGACACATGTTAAACATCTGTAGTTGTCATAAAGTGTGTGTTTTCCTTATACTAAGATGCTATGATGCTAAGATACTACAATGCTAAGATGCTTTAATGATGCTACAATGCTATGATGCTAAGATGCTTTAATGATGCTACCATGATGCTACCATGCTATGATGCTTTAATGATCACCTGTTCATATAGTCATAATATAATCCATGTTTGACTACAAAAAGTAATGGTCAGGTCAAGACAGGTATGAAAGTATTCGCGACTTACGTCGCGAATGTCTTTACTAAGTAGCATGTCTTTACTACCATGAGCAGCAGCTATAACAAAAAGCACAACTCAAATAGTCATTTAAGGCCTGGTTCCTTCTGACTGGATGGGTGTGAGTTTGATGTCATGCAGGGTACAACAAACCAAACAGGATGAGGAGGATGCAGTAGGCCTGGCTGAGAGAGAGAGACACTGAGAAGGGTCGTCCTTTACGCCCTTCTACAAACTGAAGGGCAGGTACAGGCAGCAGACCCCTCCCAGCTCCACCTGAAAGCCAGCATCAAATAAGGAAGAGAGTGGGAGGGATCTCACTAGGATCCCCAGACAAAGAACGAGCAAATCGTAACAGTTGATCGTTAATCATAATAATTTTAACAATAAAACTCATTACTCCTACCTGAGCAATAGTTTAACAGTTTACAGCACAGTCTTACAGTTAGAAAAACAATAATATTAAACTTAACACATCCAGGCTGTAACAAGGAATCAGCGATGAAGTGAAGACCTTCAAATTGTCCTGCGAGTCCAGCTCTTTGTCTCATGTTGGACGTCACTGCAGTCTGTCTGGATCAGCTGGAGGAAAACTATAGGCAGACAAACAGACATGTCAAATAATGTTATGTAACATACTTAATATAACTCTTATGAGTGTTCAACAGCTCATTATTTATTTAATTAAAAACATCATATTATATTAAATTACTCCAATTATATATATATACTGTCATTAATGTTGTTGCAAGCCATAAATGTTTCCTACTTTATGTGGTGGAATAATATATTTTTCAGTTTGACACAGTTTAATTTAAAAATATCTTCCCTTTAAATTGTAAAACTTCAACATTATTACTGTGATAAGCACCCGCTAGCAAGGCGGCGAATTAGCCGGCGGCTAACCCCACTAGCCTCCGCGTTAGCTCACGGCGAACTGCCGCGGCTAATTCGTGTTTAACTCCCGCGGGTCCGCGGTTAAATCCCGGTTAGCTAGCGGTTAGTTAGCGGTTAGCTCGAGGCTAACTCCGCGGTTGAGTCCGCGGCGTTAAGGTAGCGGCTACCTAGCTCCGTTAGCTCCGCTAGCTTGCTAACATACATGAGCTATGCTGGAAGGCTAGTCGTCGGCTAAATCACTGGGCGGCTAGTCGTTAGCGTCTGTTAGCAGTTTAGCTATTCACTGACCTAATAAGATGAAGGAAACGGGTCAGGGATGTTGTGTCAGGAGTTTCAGCAAAGCAGCCAGATATAATTTGTGTTTAAAATAAAGGAAAAGGTCATAATGTCAGGTTCTGGCCCCCTACAGTACTGCAGTAATGGTTTGGGGGGTTTTAATGTTTTGGCAGATCATGTTTTCCACTGAGAACTCTTTTCCCGCCTCTCGTCCCCAGCAGCTGCGTGTGTGAACGTGTGTAAGCTGGTTGGGGTCTGGTTGTCATGGCTACCAGGGTCAACTGCTCCTGTTAGAATGTCAGTTGGAAGACGGGGAAAGAGAGAGAAAATGCTGAAAAATCGCCTCGAACAGGAAGGACTTGTGGCCAAACCGTATTTCCAATCATTGAACCGACTTAACTTTGGGCATCTTGAGGCTTTCCTGAACGTCTACATATGCAGTTTGTGGGTAAAATGACGAAATGTGACCTATTCTAAGCGATTCAAAGAAAGGTTACGTCTGCTTTCCTCCAGAAATTTCCCTGCCTTTTTAACATGGCAGTCTATGGAGCTGTGGGTGGGTGTTGCTGGCGCATCTTTGTGTCTGACGCCAAAACTATAAGACTTACAGCTTTAGCAGACGAATTTGAGTGAGAAGACACATTTTCCTACGTTTCTATGTATAAATTATGTCTGTCGTGTGAAATTTGTGGCCACGGGAGCAGTTTCTGTGCAGTTTTTTGACTAACTTTCTTCTCCCCTCCTCACTCTAGCTGATGATGTCATCCACTCTAGCACAAACATTCCGCGCAATACACACCCATTATTAACCCTGAAATTTGAGTAAAAACCTACACAACTCTGAGGCTTCATAGTTTAAAAACGGTAAAAGTTGTCGACAAGTGAAGTGAATCTCTGAAGAGAAGGCAAGAGTACCTACGTTTTAAAGTTTAAATGAAGTCTCTCGGTTAAAGTATGCCAGAGCAGTTCATTGTTGAAAATGTCTGTTGAAATATTTTTTTTTTCGGGCTTCTCCATTCATTTCAATTGGGAAATTTGTCGCAGTTTTTTCGCGACTACGTCGCGAAAAAATCTTGTTTGAAAGAACTGTATAGAAGCACACCGAGTCCGATCGAGACGCACGTTTTGATGTATTTTGTGTCTGTGTGCGACGAACCGTATTTGAGTTGAAAGGTTTCGAAAATGCGTAGGAAAAAGTTTAATAATAACTAGACAATTCCCCTGCGGGAAATCGCGAGAGTGATGCAGTGGCCGCAGCAGTCTGCGATACCATGCTATATTGCTGTGATAGTACGATGCTACGATGATGCTACTATGCCAAGATGCTACTACAATGCTATGATGCTAAGATACTAAGATGCTATGATACTAAGATGCTACAAAGCTAAGATACTATGTTGCTACGATGCTAAGATGTTACAATGCAATTATACTAAGATGCTATGATGCTTTAATGATCACCTATTCATATAGTCATAATATAATCCTGGTGAAAATATTTGCGACTTACGTTGCAAATAATTTCATGTTTGACTACAAAAAGTAATGGTCAGGTCAAGACAGGTATGAAAGTATTCGTATACTTAAGTCGCGAATGTCTTTACTAAGTAGCATGTCTTTACTACCATGAGCAGCAGCTATAACAAAAAGCACAACTCAAATAGTCATTTAAGGCCTGGTTCCTTCTGACTGGATGGGTGTGAGTTTGATGTCATGCAGGGTACAACAAACCAAACAGGATGAGGAGGATGCAGTAGGCCTGGCTGAGAGAGAGAGACACTGAGAAGGGTCGTCCTTTACGCCCTTCTACAAACTGAAGGGCAGGTACAGGCAGCAGACCCCTCCCAGCTCCACCTGAAAGCCAGCATCAAATAAGGAAGAGAGTGGGAGGGATCTCACTAGGATCCCCAGACAAAGAACGAGCAAATCGTAACAATTGATCGTTAATCATAATAATTTTAACAATAAAACTCATTACTCCTACCTGAGCAATAGTTTAACAGTTTACGGCACAGTCTTACAGTTAGATAAACAATAATATTAAACTTAACACATCCAGGCTGTAACAAGGAATCAGCGATGAAGTGAAGACCTTCAAATTGTCCTGCGAGTCCAGCTCTTTGTCTCATGTTGGACGTCACTGCAGTCTGTCTGGATCAGCTGGAGGAAAACTATAGGCAGACAAACAGACATGTCAAATAATGTTATGTAACATACTTAATATAACTCTTATGAGTGTTCAACAGCTCATTATTTATTTAATTAAAAACATCATATTATATTAAATTACTCCAATTATATATATACTGTCATTAATGTTGTTGCAAGCCATAAATGTTTCCTACTTTATGTGGTGGAATAATATATTTTTCAGTTTGACACAGTTTAATTTAAAAATATCTTCCCTTTAAATTGTAAAACTTCAACATTATTACTGTGATAAGCACCCGCTAGCAAGGCGGCGAATTAGCCGGCGGCTAACCCCACTAGCCTCCGCGTTAGCTCACGGCGAACTGCCGCGGCTAATTCGTGTTTAACTCCCGCGGGTCCGCGGTTAAATCCCGGTTAGCTAGCGGTTAGTTAGCGGTTAGCTCGAGGCTAACTCCGCGGTTGAGTCCGCGGCGTTAAGGTAGCGGCTAGCTAGCTCCGTTAGCTCCGCTAGCTTGCTAACATACATGAGCTATGCTGGAAGGCTAGTCGTCGGCTAAATCACTGGGCGGCTAGTCGTTAGCGTCTGTTAGCAGTTTAGCTATTCACTGACCTAATAAGATGAAGGAAACGGGTCAGGGATGTTGTGTCAGGAGTTTCAGCAAAGCAGCCAGATATAATTTGTGTTTAAAATAAAGGAAAAGGTCATAATGTCAGGTTCTGGCCCCCTACAGTACTGCAGTAATGGTTTGGGGGGTTTTAATGTTTTGGCAGATCATGTTTTCCACTGAGAGCTCTTTTCCCGCCTCTCGTCCCCAGCAGCTGCGTGTGTGAACGTGTGTAAGCTGGTTGGGGTCTGGTTGTCATGGCTACCAGGGTCAACTGCTGCTGTTCGAATGTCAGTTGGAAGACGGGGAGAGAGAGAGAAAATGCTGAAAAATCGCCTCGAACAGGAAGGACTTGTGGCCAAACCGTATTTCCAATCATTGAACCGACTTAACTTTGGGCATCTTGAGGCTTTCCTGAACGTCTACATATGTAATTTGTGGGTAAAATGAAGAAATGTGACCTGTTAAAAGCGATTCAAATAAAGGTTACGTCTGCTTTCCTCCAGAAATTTCCCTGCCTTTTTAACATGGCAGTCTATGGAGCTGTGGATGGGTGTTGCTGGTGCATCTTTGTGTCTGACGCCAAAACTATAAGACTTACAGCTTTAGCAGACGAATTTGAGTGAGAAGACAAATTTTCCTACGTTTCTATGCATAAATTATGTCTGTCGTGTGAAATTTGTGGCCACGGGAGCAGTTTCTGTACAGTTTTTTGACTAATTTTCGTCTCCCCTCCTCACTCTAGCTGATGATGTCATCCACTCTAGCACAAACATTCCGCGCAATACACACCCATTATAAACCCTGAAATTTGAGTAAAAACCTACACAACTCTGAGGCTTCATAGTTTAAAAACGGTAAAAGTTGTCGATAAGTGAAGTGAATCTCTGAAGAGAAGGCAAGAGTACCTACGTTTTAAAGTTTAAATGAAGTCTCTCGGTTAAAGTATGCCAGAGCAGTTCATTGTTGAAAATGTCTGTTGAATTATTTTTTTTTTCGGGCTTCTCCATTCATTTCAATAGGGAAATTTGTCGCAGTTTTTTCGCGACTACGTCGCGAAAAAATCTTGTTTGAAAGAACTGTATAGAAGCACACCGAGTCCGATCGAGACGCACGTTTTGATGTATTTTGTGTCTGTGTGCGACGAACGGTATTTGAGTTGAAAGGTTTCGAAAATGCGTAGGAAAAAGTTTAATAATAATAATAATAATAATAATAAGAAGAAAAACGTAGTGAAGAACAATAGTTTGCAGTGCTTCGCACTGCAAACTATTGACCCCCATAGCTTTGCTATGAGGGGGGTCAATAGTTTGCATTGCGTAGCACTGCATCACTAACTAGACAATTCCCCTGCGGGAAATCGCGAGAGTGATGCAGTGGCCGCAGCAGTCTGCGATACCATGCTATATTGCTGTGATAGTACGATGCTACGATGCTACGATGATGCTACTATGCCAAGATGCTACAATGCTATGATGCTAAGATACTGAGATGCTATGATACTAAGATGCTACAAAGCTAAGATACTATGTTGCTACGATGCTAAGATGCTACAATGCAATTATACTAAGATGCTATGATGCTTTAATGATCACCTGTTCATATAGTCATAATATAATCCTGGTGAAAATATTTGCGACTTACGTTGCAAATAATTTCATGTTTGACTACAAAAAGTAATGGTCACGTCAAGACAGGTATGAAAGTATTCGCGACTTACGTCGCGAATGTCTTTACTAAGTAGCATGTCTTTACTACCATGAGCAGCAGCTATAACAAAAAGCACAACTCAAATAGTCATTTAAGGCCTGGTTCCTTCTGACTGGATGGGTGTGAGTTTGATGTCATGCATGGTACAACAAACCAAACAGGATGAGGAGGATGCAGTAGGCCTGGCTGAGAGAGAGAGACACTGAGAAGGGTCGTCCTTTATGCTTCGCCTTCTACAAACTGAAGGGCAGGTACAGGCAGCAGAGCCCTCCCAGCTCCACCTGAAAGCCAGCATCAAATAAGGAAGAGAGTGGGAGGGATCTCACTAGGATCCCCAGACAAAGAACGAGCAAATCGTAACAATTGATCGTTAATCATAATAATTTTAACAATAAAACTCATTACTCCTACCTGAGCAATAGTTTAACAGTTTACGGCACAGTCTTACAGTTAGATAAACAATAATATTAAACTTAACACATCCAGGCTGTAACAAGGAATCAGCGATGAAGTGAAGACCTTCAAATTGTCCTGCGAGTCCAGCTCTTTGTCTCATGTTGGACGTCACTGCAGTCTGTCTGGATCAGCTGGAGGAAAACTATAGGCAGACAAATAGACATGTCAAATAATGTTATGTAACATACTTAATATAACTCTTATGAGTGTTCAACAGCTCATTATTTATTTAATTAAAAACATCATATTATATTAAATTACTCCAATTATATATATATACTGTCATTAATGTTGTTGCAAGCCATAAATGTTTCCTACTTTATGTGGTGGAATAATATATTTTTCAGTTTGACACAGTTTAATTTAAAAATATCTTCCCTTTAAATTGTAAAACTTCAACATTATTACTGTGATAAGCACCCGCTAGCAAGGCGGCGAATTAGCCGGCGGCTAACCCCACTAGCCTCCGCGTTAGCTCACGGCGAACTGCCGCGGCTAATTCGTGTTTAACTCCCGCGGGTCCGCGGTTAAATCCCGGTTAGCTAGCGGTTAGTTAGCGGTTAGCTCGAGGCTAACTCCGCGGTTGAGTCCGCGGCGTTAAGCTAGCGGCTAGCTAGCTCCGTTAGCTCCGCTAGCTTGCTAACATACATGAGCTATGCTGGAAGGCTAGTCGTCGGCTAAATCACTGGGCGGCTAGTCGTTAGCGTCTGTTAGCAGTTTAGCTATTCACTGACCTAATAAGATGAAGGAAACGGGTCAGGGATGTTGTGTCAGGAGTTTCAGCAAAGCAGCCAGATATAATTTGTGTTTAAAATAAAGGAAAAGGTCACAATGTCAGGTTCTGGCCCCCTACAGTACTGCAGTAATGGTTTGGGGGGTTTTAATGTTTTGGCAGATCATGTTTTCCACTGAGAGCTCTTTTCCCGCCTCTCGTCCCCAGCAGCTGCGTGTGTGAACGTGTGTAAGCTGGTTGGGGTCTGGTTGTCATGGCTACCAGGGTCAACTGCTCCTGTTAGAATGTCAGTTGGAAGACGGGGAAAGAGAGAGAAAATGCTGAAAAATCGCCTCGAACAGGAAGGACTTGTGGCCAAACCGTATTTCCAATCATTGAACCGACTTAACTTTGGGCATCTTGAGGCTTTCCTGAACGTCTAGATGTGTAATTTGTGGGTAAAATGAAGAAATGTGACCTATTCTAAGCGATTCAAAGAAAGGTTACGTCTGCTTTCCTCCAGAAATTTCCCTGCCTTTTTAACATGGCAGTCTATGGAGCTGTGGGTGGGTGTTGCTGGCGCATCTTTGTGTCTGACGCCAAAACTATAAGACTTACAGCTTTAGCAGACGAATTTGAGTGAGAAGACACATTTTCCTACGTTTCTATGTATAAATTATGTCTGTCGTGTGAAATTTGTGGCCACGGGAGCAGTTTCTGTGCAGTTTTTTGACTAACTTTCTTCTCCCCTCCTCACTCTAGCTGATGATGTCATCCACTCTAGCACAAACATTCCGCGCAATACACACCCATTATAAACCCTGAAATTTGAGTAAAAACCTACACAACTCTGAGGCTTCATAGTTTAAAAACGGTAAAAGTTGTCGATAAGTGAAGTGAATCTCTGAAGAGAAGGCAAGAGTACCTACGTTTTAAAGTTTAAATGAAGTCTCTCGGTTAAAGTATGCCAGAGCAGTTCATTGTTGAAAATGTCTGTTGAATTTTTTTTTTTTTCGGGCTTCTCCATTCATTTCAATTGGGAAATTTGTCGCAGTTTTTTCGCGACTACGTCGCGAAAAAATCTTGTTTGAAAGAACTGTATAGAAGCACACCGAGTCCGATCGAGACGCACGTTTTGAGGTATTTTGTGTCTGTGTGCGACGAACGGTATTTGAGTTGAAAGGTTTCGAAAATGCGTAGGAAAAAGTTTAATAATAATAATAAGAAGAAGAAAAACGTAGTGAAGAACAATAGTTTGCAGTGCTTCGCACTGCAAACTATTGACTCCCATAGCTTTGCTATGAGGGTCAATAGTTTGCATTGCGTAGCACTGCATCACTAACTAGACAATTCCCCTGCGGGAAATCGCGAGAGTGATGCAGTGGCCGCAGCAGTCTGCGATACCATGCTATATTGCTGTGATAGTACGATGCTACGATGCTAAGATGATGCTACTATGCCAAGATGCTACTACAATGCTATGATGCTAAGATACTAAGATGCTATGATACTAAGATGCTACAAAGCTAAGATACTATGTTGCTACGATGCTAAGATGCTACAATGCAATTATACTAAGATGCTATGATGCTTTAATGATCACCTGTTCATATAGTCATAATATAATCCTGGTGAAAATATTTGCGACTTACGTTGCAAATAATTTCATGTTTGACTACAAAAAGTAATGGTCACGTCAAGACAGGTATGAAAGTATTCGCGACTTACGTCGCGAATGTCTTTACTAAGTAGCATGTCTTTACTACCATGAGCAGCAGCTATAACAAAAAGCACAACTCAAATAGTCATTTAAGGCCTGGTTCCTTCTGACTGGATGGTTGTGAGTTTGATGTCATGCAGGGTACAACAAACCAAACAGGATGAGGAGGATGCAGTAGGCCTGGCTGAGAGAGAGAGACACTGAGAAGGGTCGTCCTTTACGCCCTTCTACAAACTGAAGGGCAGGTACAGGCAGCAGACCCCTCCCAGCTCCACCTGAAAGCCAGCATCACATAAGGAAGAGAGTGGGAGGGATCGTCACACCCCCACCAGGATTATATTATGACTATATGAACAGGTGAATTATTATGATTAACGATCAATTATTACAATTTGCTCGTTAATCATAATAATTTTAACAATAAAACTCATTACTCCTACCTGAGCAATAGTTTAACAGTTTACGGCACAGTCTTACAGTTAGATAAACAATAATATTAAACTTAACACATCCAGGCTGTAACAAGGAATCAGCGATGAAGTGAAGACCTTCAAATTGTCCTGCGAGTCCAGCTCTTTGTCTCATGTTGGACGTCACTGCAGTCTGTCTGGATCAGCTGGAGGAAAACTATAGGCAGACAAATAGACATGTCAAATAATGTTATGTAACATACTTAATATAACTCTTATGAGTGTTCAACAGCTCATTATTTATTTAATTAAAAACATCATATTATATTAAATTACTCCAATTATATATATATACTGTCATTAATGTTGTTGCAAGCCATAAATGTTTCCTACTTTATGTGGTGGAATAATATATTTTTCAGTTTGACACAGTTTAATTTAAAAATATCTTCCCTTTAAATTGTAAAACTTCAACATTATTACTGTGATAAGCACCCGCTAGCAAGGCGGCGAATTAGCCGGCGGCTAACCCCACTAGCCTCCGCGTTAGCTCACGGCGAACTGCCGCGGCTAATTCGTGTTTAACTCCCGCGGGTCCGCGGTTAAATCCCGGTTAGCTAGCGGTTAGTTAGCGGTTAGCTCGAGGCTAACTCCGCGGTTGAGTCCGCGGCGTTAAGCTAGCGGCTAGCTAGCTCCGTTAGCTCCGCTAGCTTGCTAACATACATGAGCTATGCTGGAAGGCTAGTCGTCGGCTAAATCACTGGGCGGCTAGTCGTTAGCGTCTGTTAGCAGTTTAGCTATTCACTGACCTAATAAGATGAAGGAAACGGGTCAGGGATGTTGTGTCAGGAGTTTCAGCAAAGCAGCCAGATATAATTTGTGTTTAAAATAAAGGAAAAGGTCATAATGTCAGGTTCTGGCCCCCTACAGTACTGCAGTAATGGTTTGGGGGGTTTTAATGTTTTGGCAGATCATGTTTTCCACTGAGAGCTCTTTTCCCGCCTCTCGTCCCCAGCAGCTGCGTGTGTGAACGTGTGTAAGCTGGTTGGGGTCTGGTTGTCATGGCTACCAGGGTCAACTGCTCCTGTTAGAATGTCAGTTGGAAGACGGGGAAAGAGAGAGAAAATGCTGAAAAATCGCCTCGAACAGGAAGGACTTGTGGCCAAACCGTATTTCCAATCATTGAACCGACTTAACTTTGGGCATCTTGAGGCTTTCCTGAACGTCTAGATGTGTAATTTGTAGGTAAAATGAAGAAATGTGACCTATTCAAAGCGATTCAAAGAAAGGTTACGTCTGCTTTCCTCCAGAAATTTCCCTGCCTTTTTAACATGGCAGTCTATGGAGCTGTGGGTGGGTGTTGCTGGCGCATCTTTGTGTCTGACGCCAAAACTATAAGACTTACAGCTTTAGCAGACGAATTTGAGTGAGAAGACACATTTTCCTACGTTTCTATGTATAAATTATGTCTGTCGTGTGAAATTTGTGGCCACGGGAGCAGTTTCTGTGCAGTTTTTTGACTAACTTTCTTCTCCCCTCCTCACTCTAGCTGATGATGTCATCCACTCTAGCACAAACATTCCGCGCAATACACACCCATTATAAACCCTGAAATTTGAGTAAAAACCTACACAACTCTGAGGCTTCATAGTTTAAAAACGGTAAAAGTTGTCGACAAGTGAAGTGAATCTCTGAAGAGAAGGCAAGAGTACCTACGTTTTAAAGTTTAAATGAAGTCTCTCGGTTAAAGTATGCCAGAGCAGTTCATTGTTGAAAATGTCTGTTGAATTTTTTTTTTTTTCGGGCTTCTCCATTCATTTCAATAGGGAAATTTGTCGCAGTTTTTTCGCGACTACGTCGCGAAAAAATCTTGTTTGAAAGAACTGTATAGAAGCACACCGAGTCCGATCGAGACGCACGTTTTGATGTATTTTGTGTCTGTGTGCGACGAACGGTATTTGAGTTGAAAGGTTTCGAAAATGCGTAGGAAAAAGTTTAATAATAACTAGACAATTCCCCTGCGGGAAATCGCGAGAGTGATGCAGTGGCCGCAGCAGTCTGCGATACCATGCTATATTGCTGTGATAGTACGATGCTACGATGCTACGATGATGCTACTATGCCAAGATGCTACAATGCTGAATGAATGAATTAATTTATTGATCATTGAGAGATACTCACGAGCACGAACGGGGGGACGAGCTTGAGAGCAGGGTCGGTGGGAAGGCTCCTCTCCGGCCGGGGGGGACGTCTGATGAAACATTAAGACCAAACACATACAGAACTCAGCAGTTAAGGAGAAAACAATAGATTTCTAGAGCCATTTTCACGCAGACAGATGTCATTGTGGCACAGAAGCTTATCTACTGTGTAAATACCTCCAGGGGGGAAGGGGTGGACCTCAGCTCCTCCAGGTCGAGCCTCCTCCAGCGCTGCTTCACCGCCATGGAACGTCTGGACTTCCTAGGCATCCTGCTGACAAAAAATAGACAGAAAAAAAAAACAAGACAAAATACTTTTCAAAGCTTAACAGGCTATCAAACCTATCAAACTAACCTAAACCCTAACCTTTACCTAAACTCTAACTACCTAATGTAAAATAATCTAATCTAAGACAAATTAATGTAATATGTTATACTTAAATTAAATCTGTGTAGATGAAGGTGTGGTGAATGTATGTGTGTGGGTGAGGTGGCGATACTGCTCTGCGATGGATGAGGGCGATGAATCAACGATGATCACTCTCAGCTGTCGAAGCACAGGAACCCTTTAATCATATCAAAGACAATGCAAAAAAATTGAAATGTCTTTCAAATGTTATAAGTAAATGTAAGCAACAAGCTAATAACAAAGCAGACACATGTTAAACATCTGTAGTTGTCATAAAGTGTGTGTTTTCCTTATACTAAGATGCTATGATGCTAAGATACTACAATGCTAAGATGCTTTAATGATGCTACAATGCTATGATGCTAAGATGCTTTAATGATGCTACCATGATGCTACCATGCTATGATGCTTTAATGATCACCTGTTCATATAGTCATAATATAATCCATGTTTGACTACAAAAAGTAATGGTCAGGTCAAGACAGGTATGAAAGTATTCGCGACTTACGTCGCGAATGTCTTTACTAAGTAGCATGTCTTTACTACCATGAGCAGCAGCTATAACAAAAAGCACAACTCAAATAGTCATTTAAGGCCTGGTTCCTTCTGACTGGATGGGTGTGAGTTTGATGTCATGCAGGGTACAACAAACCAAACAGGATGAGGAGGATGCAGTAGGCCTGGCTGAGAGAGAGAGACACTGAGAAGGGTCGTCCTTTACGCCCTTCTACAAACTGAAGGGCAGGTACAGGCAGCAGACCCCTCCCAGCTCCACCTGAAAGCCAGCATCACATAAGGAAGAGAGTGGGAGGGATCGTCACACCTCCACCAGGATTATATTATGACTATATGAACAGGTGAATTATTATGATTAACGATCAATTATTACAATTTGCTCGTTAATCATAATAATTTTAACAATAAAACTCATTACTCCTACCTGAGCAATAGTTTAACAGTTTACGGCACAGTCTTACAGTTAGATAAACAATAATATTAAGCTTAACACATCCAGGCTGTAACAAGGAATCAGCGATGAAGTGAAGACCTTCAAATTGTCCTGCGAGTCCAGCTCTTTGTCTCATGTTGGACGTCACTGCAGTCTGTCTGGATCAGCTGGAGGAAAACTATAGGCAGACAAACAGACATGTCAAATAATGTTATGTAACATACTTAATATAACTCTTATGAGTGTTCAACAGCTCATTATTTATTTAATTAAAAACATCATATTATATTAAATTACTCCAATTATATATATATACTGTCATTAATGTTGTTGCAAGCCATAAATGTTTCCTACTTTATGTGGTGGAATAATATATTTTTCAGTTTGACACAGTTTAATTTAAAAATATCTTCCCTTTAAATTGTAAAACTTCAACATTATTACTGTGATAAGCACCCGCTAGCAAGGCGGCGAATTAGCCGGCGGCTAACCCCACTAGCCTCCGCGTTAGCTCACGGCGAACTGCCGCGGCTAATTCGTGTTTAACTCCCGCGGGTCCGCGGTTAAATCCCGGTTAGCTAGCGGTTAGTTAGCGGTTAGCTCGAGGCTAACTCCGCGGTTGAGTCCGCGGCGTTAAGGTAGCGGCTAGCTAGCTCCGTTAGCTCCGCTAGCTTGCTAACATACATGAGCTATGCTGGAAGGCTAGTCGTCGGCTAAATCACTGGGCGGCTAGTCGTTAGCGTCTGTTAGCAGTTTAGCTATTCACTGACCTAATAAGATGAAGGAAACGGGTCAGGGATGTTGTGTCAGGAGTTTCAGCAAAGCAGCCAGATATAATTTGTGTTTAAAATAAAGGAAAAGGTCAAAAATGACTGAGAAGTTGTCATTCAGTCAATGAGAAGAGCTATAGCTAAGAGGCCCAGCAGCTGTGTGAAAGCACCAAGGGAGACATGGATGGTTTGGGGGGTTTTAATGTTTTGGCAGATCATGTTTTCCACTGAGAGCTCTTTTCCCGCCTCTCGTCCCCTGCAGCTGCGTGTGTGAACGTGTGTAAGCTGGTTGGGGTCTGGTTGTCATGGCTACCAGGGTCAACTGCTCCTGTTCGAATGTCAGTTGGAAGACGGGGAGAGAGAGAGAAAATGCTGAAATATCGCCTCGAACAGGAAGGACTTGTGGCCAAACCGTATTTCCAATCATTGAACCGACTTAACTTTGGGCATCTTGAGGCTTTCCTGAACGTCTAGATGTGTAATTTGTGGGTAAAATGAAGAAATGTGACCTATTCTAAGCGATTCAAAGAAAGGTTACGTCTGCTTTCCTCCAGAAATTTCCCTGCCTTTTTAACATGGCAGTCTATGGAGCTGTGGGTGGGTGTTGCTGGCGCATCTTTGTGTCTGACGCCAAAACTATAAGACTTACAGCTTTAGCAGACGAATTTGAGTGAGAAGACAAATTTTCCTACGTTTCTATGTATAAATTATGTCTGTCGTGTGAAATTTGTGGCCACGGGAGCAGTTTCTGTGCAGTTTTTTGACTAACTTTCTTCTCCCCTCCTCACTCTAGCTGATGATGTCATCCACTCTAGCACAAACATTCCGCGCAATACACACCCATTATAAACCCTGAAATTTGAGTAAAAACCTACACAACTCTGAGGCTTCATAGTTTAAAAACGGTAAAAGTTGTCGACAAGTGAAGTGAATCTCTGAAGAGAAGGCAAGAGTACCTACGTTTTAAAGTTTAAATGAAGTCTCTCGGTTAAAGTATGCCAGAGCAGTTCATTGTTGAAAATGTCTGTTGAATTTTTTTTTTTTTCGGGCTTCTCCATTCATTTCAATTGGGAAATTTGTCGCAGTTTTTTCGCGACTACGTCGCGAAAAAATCTTGTTTGAAAGAACTGTATAGAAGCACACCGAGTCCGATCGAGACGCACGTTTTGATGTATTTTGTGTCTGTGTGCGACGAACGGTATTTGAGTTGAAAGGTTTCGAAAATGCGTAGGAAAAAGTTTAATAATAATAATAATAATAATAATAATAAGAAGAAAAACGTAGTGAAGAACAATAGTTTGCAGTGCTTCGCACTGCAAACTATTGACCCCCATAGCTTTGCTATGAGGGGGGTCAATAGTTTGCATTGCGTAGCACTGCATCACTAATAATAACTAGACAATTCCCCTGCGGGAAATCGCGAGAGTGATGCAGTGGCCGCAGCAGTCTGCGATACCATGCTATATTGCTGTGACAGTACGATGCTACGATGATGCTACTATGCCAAGATGCTACAATGCTATGATGCTAAGATACTAAGATGCTATGATACTAAGATGCTACAAAGCTAAGATACCATGTTGCTACGATGCTAAGATGCTACAATGCAATTATACTAAGATGCTATGATGCTTTAATGATCACCTGTTCATATAGTCATAATATAATCCTGGTGAAAATATTTGCGACTTACGTTGCAAATAATTTCATGTTTGACTACAAAAAGTAATGGTCAAGTCAAGACAGGTATGAAAGTATTCGCGACTTACGTCGCGAATGTCTTTACTAAGTAGCATGTCTTTACTACCATGAGCAGCAGCTATAACAAAAAGCACAACTCAAATAGTCATTTAAGGCCTGGTTCCTTCTGACTGGATGGGTGTGAGTTTGATGTCATGCAGGGTACAACAAACCAAACAGGATGAGGAGGATGCAGTAGGCCTGGCTGAGAGAGAGAGACACTGAGAAGGGTCGTCCTTTACGCCCTTCTACAAACTGAAGGGCAGGTACAGGCAGCAGACCCCTCCCAGCTCCACCTGAAAGCCAGCATCAAATAAGGAAGAGAGTGGGAGGGATCTCACTAGGATCCCCAGACAAAGAACGAGCAAATCGTAACAATTGATCGTTAATCATAATAATTTTAACAATAAAACTCATCACTCCTACCTGAGCAATAGTTTAACAGTTTACGGCACAGTCTTACAGTTAGAAAAACAATAATATTAAACTTAACACATCCAGGCTGTAACAAGGAATCAGCGATGAAGTGAAGACCTTCAAATTGTCCTGCGAGTCCAGCTCTTTGTCTCATGTTGGACGTCACTGCAGTCTGTCTGGATCAGCTGGAGGAAAACTATAGGCAGACAAATAGACATGGCAAATAATGTTATGTAACATACTTAATATAACTCTTATGAGTGTTCAACAGCTCATTATTTATTTAATTAAAAACATCATATTATATTAAATTACTCCAATTATATATATACTGTCATTAATGTTGTTGCAAGCCATAAATGTTTCCTACTTTATGTGGTGGAATAATATATTTTTCAGTTTGACACAGTTTAATTTAAAAATATCTTCCCTTTAAATTGTAAAACTTCAACATTATTACTGTGATAAGCACCCGCTAGCAAGGCGGCGAATTAGCCGGCGGCTAACCCCACTAGCCTCCGCGTTAGCTCACGGCTAACTGCCGCGGCTAATTCGTGTTTAACTCCCGCGGGTCCGCGGTTAAATCCCGGTTAGCTAGCGGTTAGCTAGCGGTTAGCTCGAGGCTAACTCCGCGGTTGAGTCCGCGGCGTTAAGGTAGCGGCTAGCTAGCTCCGTTAGCTCCGCTAGCTTGCTAACATACATGAGCTATGCTGGAAGGCTAGTCGTCGGCTAAATCACTGGGCGGCTAGTCGTTAGCGTCTGTTAGCAGTTTAGCTATTCACTGACCTAATAAGATGAAGGAAACGGGTCAGGGATGTTGTGTCAGGAGTTTCAGCAAAGCAGCCAGATATAATTTGTGTTTAAAATAAAGGAAAAGGTCATAATGTCAGGTTCTGGCCCCCTACAGTACTGCAGTAATGGTTTGGGGGTTTTTAATGTTTTGGCAGATCATGTTTTCCACTGAGAGCTCTTTTCCCGCCTCTCGTCCCCAGCAGCTGCGTGTGTGAACGTGTGTAAGCTGGTTGGGGTCTGGTTGTCATGGCTACCAGGGTCAACTGCTCCTGTTAGAATGTCAGTTGGAAGACGGGGAAAGAGAGAGAAAATGCTGAAAAATCGCCTCGAACAGGAAGGACTTGTGGCCAAACCGTATTTCCAATCATTGAACCGACTTAACTTTGGGCATCTTGAGGCTTTCCTGAACGTCTAGATGTGTAATTTGTGGGTAAAATGACGAAATGTGACCTATTCAAAGCGATTCAAAGAAAGGTTACGTCTGCTTTCCTCCAGAAATTTCCCTGCCTTTTTAACATGGCAGTCTATGAAGCTGTGGGTGGGTGTTGCTGGCGCATCTTTGTGTCTGACGCCAAAACTATAAGACTTACAGCTTTAGCAGACGAATTTGAGTGAGAAGACACATTTTCCTACGTTTCTATGTATAAATTATGTCTGTCGTGTGAAATTTGTGGCCACGGAAGCAGTTTCTGTGCAGTTTTTTGACTAACTTTCTTCTCCCCTCCTCACTCTAGCTGATGATGTCATCCACTCTAGCACAAACATTCCGCGCAATACACACCCATTATAAACCCTGAAATTTGAGTAAAAACCTACACAACTCTGAGGCTTCATAGTTTAAAAACGGTAAAAGTTGTCGCTAAGTGAAGTGAATCTCTGAAGAGAAGGCAAGAGTACCTACGTTTTAAAGTTTAAATGAAGTCTCTCGGTTAAAGTATGCCAGAGCAGTTCATTGTTGAAAATGTCTGTTGAATTTTTTTTTTTTTCGGGCTTCTCCATTCATTTCAATAGGGAAATTTGTCGCAGTTTTTTCGCGACTACGTCGCGAAAAAATCTTGTTTGAAAGAACTGTATAGAAGCACACCGAGTCCGATCGAGACGCACGTTTTGATGTATTTTGTGTCTGTGTGCGACGAACGGTATTTGAGTTGAAAGGTTTCGAAAATGCGTAGGAAAAAGTTTATTAATAATAATAATAATAATAATAATAAGAAGAAAAACGTAGTGAAGAACAATAGTTTGCAGTGCTTCGCACTGCAAACTATTGACCCCCATAGCTTTGCTATGAGGGGGGTCAATAGTTTGCATTGCGTAGCACTGCATCACTAATAACTAGACAATTCCCCTGCGGGAAATCGCGAGAGTGATGCAGTGGCCGCAGCAGTCTGCGATACCATGCTATATTGCTGTGATAGTACGATGCTACGATGCTACGATGATGCTACTATGCCAAGATGCTACAATGCTGAATGAATGAATGAATTTATTTATCATTGAGAGATACTCACGAGCACGAACGGGGGGACGAGCTTGAGAGCAGGGTCGGTGGGAAGGCTCCTCTCCGGCCGGGGGGGACGTCTGATGAAACATTAAGACCAAACACATACAGAACTCAGCAGTTAAGGAGAAAACAATAGATGTAACATTTCTAGAGCCATTTTCACGCAGACAGATGTCATTGTGGCACAGAAGCTTATCTACTGTGTAAATACCTCCAGGGGGGAAGGGGTGGACCTCAGCTCCTCCAGGTCGAGCCTCCTCCAGCGCTGCTTCACCGCCATGGAACGTCTGGACTTCCTAGGCATCCTGCTGACAAAAAATAGACAGAAAAAAAAAACAAGACAAAATACTTTTCAAAGCTTAACAGGCTATCAAACCTATCAAACTAACCTAAACCCAGTGGTGGAGTGAGTACACGACTCCAGTACTTGAGTAAGAGTACAAATCCTCCTTGTCAAATTTACTCCACTACAAGTAAAAGTAGCTCTGTCAAAATGTTACTCAAGTAAGAGTAAAAAAGTACTTGCTTTTAAAGGTACTTAAGTAATCAAGAGTACAGGCTTTTAAAAGTACTCAAGTAAAAGTAAAAAGTAAAAGTAAATTTCTTCTTTCGACTTACCTTCCCCGCCCCCTTTTTAATTGATAGGGCCTTTTTTTCTTTTTTGATTGATAGCACCTTGTTGTAACTCCATGGACCTGTCCATGCTCTCAAGAGTTAAATTGTTAATGATCTACCTTCAAAATGTCATTACTAATTTACAAGAAGTCAACTCTTCCAGAAGGTCTAAGTAGTGAGTATTGTTATGAACCAGTTATGGGTCCTCCTATGATACCAAGATCAATACAGCATGTCATTGTGGACAATCCAGAAACAGACATATCACCCAATGGGGGTCCCTCCGTCAAACGGCTTATAAATTGGACTTTGTTCTGAAAAAGGCTGCAAACAATCAAACAAGGATGACAAATTGCTGTCCTTTCTGATGATCCTATTTATTAAATTTGCACATATACTTTTTTTTAAACAGACAAAATCTGTGCAAGAATATATATAATAATAAACAGTGCAGAAATATATTCCAAGGCATCGCAAGTCAAGTCATCAAGATTGTGTCTCGTCCCTCATTGAGGAGCAGTGATGACCACTACAACAACACAACTCTATTTCAAGTACAACAACATATAACAACGCTGCATGTGCCACAACTGTCTGCGTGTGCATGTATCTGTGTGGATCTCTGTGTCTGTCAGTCTATGTCTGCCTGAAATCAAAATAGGCTCTGTTCAACTTCAAAAGCAACTGGTTCTCCAGGTTCTGAGAAAGAATCCTTCCTCTTCTTGGTGTGAACAACAGTCCAGCTGTACTGAACAGCCTTTCACAGGCCGCCGAGGCCGGTAGGCCGGTGTTCAATTTGAGTGCCAATCTGGCAACAGCTGGACAAGGTGCAAACGTTTCCATACCTCCAGATGTGCATGCCAGGTAGGTATCTAGCTGCTTTGTGGTCTCCTGTGTATGTGTGCGCCTCAAACCAGAAAAGTAATCCTCTTCATCAGAGGTGCCTGAAGAGGAAACATACTGCTGCCGAGGTTCATCGAAGGAAGGAAGGTGTTCCTTTATGTACACAAGCCCTAAATGAAACAATCATCAGTCATAGAATTTTTATCATTTCTCCATAAACTAGAAATTGATTTAAAATGTGCTCCTGTAAACAAACTCAAACAAAGTTTATTCTCACATGTATAACACCAAACCAAGTATGTTTAGGACAACTTCCCATTACAATCCTATAATAAACTGTCTGGTGATGTGCTACTGTTAAAGTTTTTTTTCCATACAATGCAAGTCAATGAGGAGCATAATCTTGATGTATCAATTTCTAGTCAATAATAGGAATTATTTAGACATCTTGCCAACCTTTTTAGTTACATCATAGCAAGGTACCAAAGTGGAATGGTACAATTCTCACCTAGTTGGAGGATATCATCAGTTGCCCAGGATGTTTGGAACTTTGGGTGAAGGATCGCTGCAGCAATCAGCTCTGGGTCCGACATCATTCCCTTAAATCGCCTCTCTACACCACCTAGGAGTAGTAGCGATGTGTAAAACAGGGAGGGTTACATTTTTTAATTACCTCGATGCAAAATAGCATTATCACACTTATATTATGTATTCTCTCAAATGTGGTTGCTGTGAGCAGGGTTTAATCATATGAACCTCCTATGGGTAACTGGAGTCACTCAGGGCGCAATACTTTCCTAATTTCTGTTGGAGAAAGCTTTCAATGAAAGTAGCTGATCGACAGTTCCCAATCTGACGCAGCATTGTGAGCTTGTCAGTCCACTATTTTCATCGGAAGCTTTCCTCACTATATCAGTGCTGGGGTTTAGTGGTTAATTACAATGTAGCCTTTGCTGTAAAACAATCATTTTTACCCTTGTAGCAATTATGTGAATACTTAATTATTCTGACGCATCCCTACCTAGGATGGCATCAACCAGCGGCTTGCAGTATGTCAGTGACGGTCTGACTTTCTCGAGCTTGTCGATCATGATGTTGATGGTAGGGAGGAGATATCCCATGGTAACTTTGACTTCTCCCTGCAGCACATCCAGGGCCTTGGCAACTGGAGCCATGCTTTTGGCATATTCAGCCAAAAAGCACATTTCAGCCTGACTGAACCTACGAACACACACAGACACACACACACACAGACAGAAAAAAATTAACTTAGGGGGAAAAACTAGTTACTTTCAGAATAAAAACCTAACAGGTTCAGCATGTGGCAAGTATCAGGATCTAGTATGGTAGGTACATCTACTGCAGAACATGAAATGCATTCACCGTCTACTTACATTACAACCTTGAGGTCAGCACAGACATTTCTCAAAGCATTCTCTCCCTGGTCCTTGTAGATCTTCAGGATTCGCTCCACAGCCAGGTAAAAGGAGTTCCATCTTGTGGCGCACGGTTGTACAAGCTGGAGTTTGCAATGCTTTTCCACAATCTCTGCGGCAATAGTGGACCTGGACGTCTTATTCCAGAGAGCTTGACATTTGCCAACAGCAGACCTTGAGAGCTTCTTGTAGTTGCCTGCCTTGTCCGCATCAGCAGCATCAACAGAAGACACTAAATTTAACAAATGGCATGCACACCTCTGATGTTTTGGCAGTTGGTACTGGAGACCATCATCTTCAGCCAAAATGGCTTCCACCTCATGGAACTCCACCTCCTCCTCATTGTCAAGGTCATCAGGGTCGTCACTTGTGTCAACTTCTTCCTCCGGAGCAGCAACAGCAGCAACATTATTGTTTTCATCTCCAAAGATACGGAACGCTTTAATGAAATTGGATCCATTGTCAGTAGTGGTTCTGACAATCTTGTCCCGGATGTCATACTCCAAGTGTATGTCGTGCAACGCATTTGCCAAGACATCAAAAGTATGAGAGCCCTTCAACTGTCGACATGCGAGAGCTGCAGAATGCCTCTTAAAGGTGCCTGCGTCTAACCAGTGTGCTGTAATGCCAAGAAAGCTCCTTCTTCTTGCAGACCAGCAGTCGGTGGTCGTGGCTATGTACGAAGCCTTCCTCATCTCCTCCCTCACACAGGCCTTCATCTGAGTGGTTGCACGGCTAAGTCTGCTGCGGAGGGTGGTTCTGGACATTACTGTTCGCTGAGGATGGAGATCAGTGATGAGTTCCTGGAAAGCAGGCAGCTCAACCATGGAGAACGGCTGTAGGCCTTGCGTGATGAAGTTGAGTACTCTGTTGTCTACAAATTTCTGTGTGACTCTAGAGAAACTTTGACCAGGTTCATCAATTTTTCTTTGTTTCATGGGGATAGAAGAGCTGTCACTCTGATATTTTCTCTTCTGTGATGTTGTGGTTAATTCTGCGTACTTTGCTGCATGTTGTTTATGTTTTCTCTGTAAAATACAAAGTACAGTTCAGTTTACAATAGTGGACACAGATTAGAATCAAATAGAACTCGAAATTGACACTTAGTAGCCCACAGAACCCATTTGAAAAGATATGCCAGGGCCCCCATAAGAGAAGATCTGTTTATGGCTCGAGCAGTGTTTCTCAACTACTTAATTTCAAGGACCCACAATTTTACATGCATTTTATGGCATCTCAATCTCTGAGGTCCACGTTAATTGTAAAGTCAATGTTAATTTGACATTAGAATGAACAGGTATATCTGGTTCCATTTATACATTGAGTTAGACCTAAGCAGTTTGAGAATCAAGAATATACAGGGTTCCTACAGGTTTCTTTAAGTCAAATTCAAGACTTTTCAAGGCTTTCTAATACCATTTATACACAAAGTCAATAACTCACTTTGCAGCTGCACCATGCACACATTTTTTTGTCAGTTTGTGATTTTTTGTATTGTTTGGCAATTTTTTTGTCTTCTTTGTGTCATTTTTGTCATGTTTTTGACTTTTTTATGAATTTTTTCATTAAATTTGTGGCATTTTTGGTCAAATGGGTCATTTTTTTCCCACTTTAAATTTTTTTTGTCATTTTTGGCCAAATGTGGTCAATTTCTTATTTTTATTTACACATTTTCAGATCTCCACATTAAAATTCAAGGCTTTTTAAGGCATTACTTCCAAATTCTGAAATTCAATGCTTTTTGAGGCTTTTTAAGACCCTGCGGGAACCCTGATATACTGTGTAATTATTGGTATGATTATTATTGCTGCTGGCTAAAACCACATTAGCTCCAACTGTGCACTCAGAGACCCACATGAGTCCATTGTTCCCAACAATGAAATGTTAACTCACGTCAACGTGCTTCTTGAGGTTAGATGTAGAGTTGTTGAACGCGGTGATGTGATTTGTCTTCGGAAGACATAGGAGGCACTTGAAAACGTAGGACTTCGACGTAGAGTTCGCGTTTTTCACCATTGAAAATTCAAACAGTGACTTCAAGTATGGCCACGGGTGTTCTTCCTGTTCGCCATGTCGAACATCTTGGTTGTCATGTTCACATTCAGATTCTGTGCTGCTGGACTCGTCTGGGACTGCAACCTCACCTCCTACACTCGCCATTCCCGCTGTTGGGTTGATGAAGCGCTGCATGCTTTCGCGGCGTCTGTATTTCCGGTTTTACGTGGTTAACGCAGACGTGCGCGAACGTGCGCTGTGATAGGCTTCTTTGACGAACACAGCGCGTGGCCAATCGTATTGAGGGAAAACAAGGGGCACAACTTCGCGTTACGTTGTAAGCGGCTGTCAATCATCATTCACCGCTGCAATCAAGATCGGCTGTTTGGCAAAAAAACAAACAATATGTCACTAAAAGTAACGCTTACTTTTTGCCCTTCACAGAAATCTACTCGAGTAAAAGTATCAAATTCGTCCTGGAAATGTTACTCGAGTAAAAGTAAAAGTATTAAATCAATTTTCTACTCAAGTAAAGTACAAATCCTTAAAATCTGTACTTAAGTAAAGTACTTAAGTAAATTTACTCCGTTACTTTCCACCACTGCCTAAACCCTAACCTTTACCTAAACTCTAACTACCTAATGTAAAATAATCTAATCTAAGACAAATTAATGTAATATGTTATACTTAAATTAAATCTGTGTAGATGAAGGTGTGGTGAATGTATGTGTGTGGGTGAGGTGGCGATACTGCTCTGCGATGGTTGAGGGCGATGAATCAACGATGATCACTCTCAGCTGTCGAAGCACAGGAACCCTTTAATCCTATCAAAGACAATGCAAAAAAATTGAAATGTCTTTCAAATGTTATAAGTAAATGTAAGCAACAAGCTAATAACAAAGCAGACACATGTTAAACATCTGTAGTTGTCATAAAGTGTGTGTTTTCCTTATACTAAGATGCTATGATGCTAAGATACTACAATGCTAAGATGCTTTAATGATGCTACAATGCTATGATGCTAAGATGCTTTAATGATGCTACCATGCTATGATGCTTTAATGATCACCTGTTCATATAGTCATAATATAATCCTGGTGAAATTATTTGCGATTTACGTCGCAAATAATTTCATGTTTGACTACAAAAAGTAATGGTCACGTCAAGACAGGTATGAAAGTATTCGCGACTTACGTCGCGAATGTCTTTACTAAGTAGCATGTCTTTACTACCATGAGCAGCAGCTATAACAAAAAGCACAACTCAAATAGTCATTTAAGGCCTGGTTCCTACTGACTGGATGGGTGTGAGTTTGATGTCATGCAGGGTACAACAAACCAAACAGGATGAGGAGGATGCAGTAGGCCTGGCTGAGAGAGAGAGACACTGAGAAGGGTCGTCCTTTACGCCCTTCTACAAACTGCAGGGCAGGTACAGGCAGCAGACCCCTCCCAGCTCCACCTGAAAGCCAGCATCAAATAAGGAAGAGAGTGGGACGGATCGTCACACCCCCACCAGGATTATATTATGACTATATGAACAGGTGAATTATTATGATTAACGATCAATTATTACAATTTGCTCGTTAATCATAATAATTTTAACAATAAAACTCATTACTCCTACCTGAGCAATAGTTTAACAGTTTACGGCACAGTCTTACAGTTAGAAAAACAATAATATTAAACTTAACACATCCAGGCTGTAACAAGGAATCAGCGATGAAGTGAAGACCTTCAAATTGTCCTGCGAGTCCAGCTCTTTGTCTCATGTTGGACGTCACTGCAGTCTGTCTGGATCAGCTGGAGGAAAACTATAGGCAGACAAATAGACATGTCAAATAATGTTATGTAACATACTTAATATAACTCTTATAAATGTGTTCAACAGCTCATTATTTATTTAATTAAAAACATCATATTATATTAAATTACTCCAATTATATATATACTGTCATTAATGTTGTTGCAAGCCATAAATGTTTCCTATTTTATGTGGTGGAATAATATATTTTTCAGTTTGACACAGTTTAATTTAAAAATATCTTCCCTTTAAATTGTAAAACTTCAACATTATTACTGTGATAAGCACCCGCTAGCAAGGCGGCGAATTAGCCGGCGGCTAACCCCACTAGCCTCCGCGTTAGCTCACGGCTAACTGCCGCGGCTAATTCGTGTTTAACTCCCGCGGGTCCGCGGTTAAATCCCGGTTAGCTAGCGGTTAAATCCCGGTTAGCTCGCGGTTAGCTCGAGGCTAACTCCGCGGTTGAGTCCGCGGCGGTTAGCTAGCGGCTAGCTAGCTCCGTTAGCTCCGCTAGCTTGCTAACATACATGAGCTATGCTGGAAGGCTAGTCGTCGGCTAAATCACTGGGCGGCTAGTAGTTAGCGTCTGTTACCAGTTGAGCTATTCACTGACCTAATAAGATGAAGGAAACGGGTCAGGGATGTTGTGTCAGGAGTTTCAGCAAAGCAGCCAGATATAATTTGTGTTTAAAATAAAGGAAAAGGTCATAATGTCAGGTTCTGGCCCCCTACAGTACTGCAGTAATGGTTTGGGGGGTTTTAATGTTTTGGCAGATACTGTTTTCCACTGAGAGCTCTTTTCCCGCCTCTGGTCCCCTTCTGCTGCGTGTGTAAGCTGGTTGGGGTCTGGTTGTCATGGCTACCAGGGTCAACTGCTGCTGAAGTCTCCCTCTCACCTCTGCCTGAGTCAGAGGGAAAGTGCAAACTAGGATTTGCCCTCCGAACAAATGCTTGTATCTCAAAAACTACAAGTGCTATCGAGAAAACAAACACATCGTGAGCGTCAGCCAAGGGTTTTCTACAATTTAGTGTTGTTGCCACGCGCGTACTGCCAAAATTGTGGCCGTAGTCGTTTTGGAAAGAAAGTATGCGACACGAAAATCGTCGAGAAATCCCTCTCGATTTCCACATACACACACATGGGGAAAAATCCGAAAAGCTGTCGCCGCACTCCTCGCTCAGAGGTGCCTCCAGTCCAAACCGTACGTCCCACACAAATCAAACCAACACCATCTTAAAGCCAACAAAAATCTCTACGTTTTTATGTATTTTTTATCTCTGTACCTCAAAAACTGTGGCCACCACATGAGATTGAACCTTTTTTTTTCAGAATATCACCGAAACTCTGAAGTTAGAGTGAGCGCTAGAGGGAGGGATTTTTAATTTTTTTCCCCAAATTTCACCAAACGTAAACTGCGACCCTGACCAAACGGTAAAAGGTATCGAAACGCCGTTTTCAGGAAGAGAAAGCTACACTACCCGTGCCTCGTACAAACTTCCAAGCAAGTTTCTACTACAAAGCATGGCCGAGTAATCGTTCGACAAAGCCAAGCTGGACATTTTGGAATGTTGCCACTTTTTTCGGGCTTCTCCATTCATTTCAATGGGAAATTTATCGCGGTTTTTTCGCGACTATGTCGCGAAAAAATCTTGTTTGGAAGAACTGTATAGAAGCACACCGAGTCCGATCGAGACGCACGTTTTGATGTATTTTGTGTCTGTGTGCGACGAACGGTATTTGAGTTGAAAAGTTTCGAAAATCGGCGGAAGATGAAAAAGTTTAATAAGAAGAAAAAACGTAGTGAAGAACAATAGTTTGCAGTGCTTCGCACTGCAAACTATTGACTCCCATAGCTTTGCTATGAGGGTCAATAGTTTGCATTGCGTAGCACTGCATCACTAATAAGAAGAAAAACGTAGTGAAGAACAATAGTTTGCAGTGCTTCGCACTGCAAACTATTGACCCCCATAGCTTTGCTATGAGAGGGGTCAATAGTTTGCATTGCGTAGCACTGCATCACTAACTAGACAATTCCCCTGCGGGAAATCGCGAGAGTGATGCAGTGGCCGCAGCAGTCTGCGATACCATGCTATATTGCTGTGATAGTACGATGCTACGATGCTATGATGATGCTACTGTGCCAAGATGCTACTACAATGCTATGATGCTAAGATGCTAAGATGCTATGATACTAAGATGCTACAAAGTAAAAGTAGCATGTCTTTACTACCATGAGCAGCAGCTATAACAAAAAGCACAACTCAAATAGTCATTTAAGGCCTGGTTCCTTCTGACTGGATGGGTGTGAGTTTGATGTCATGCAGGGTACAACAAACCAAACAGGATGAGGAGGATGCAGTAGGCCTGGCTGAGAGAGAGAGACACTGAGAAGGGTCGTCCTTTACGCCCTTCTACAAACTGAAGGGCAGGTACAGGCAGCAGAGCCCTCCCAGCTCCACCTGAAAGCCAGCATCAAATAAGGAAGAGAGTGGGAGGGATCTCACTAGGATCCCCAGACAAAGAACGAGCAAATCGTAACAATTGATCGTTAATCATAATAATTTTAACAATAAAACTCATCACTCCTACCTGAGCAATAGTTTAACAGTTTACGGCACAGTCTTACAGTTAGAAAAACAATAATATTAAACTTAACACATCCAGGCTGTAACAAGGAATCAGCGATGAAGTGAAGACCTTCAAATTGTCCTGCGAGTCCAGCTCTTTGTCTCATGTTGGACGTCACTGCAGTCTGTCTGGATCAGCTGGAGGAAAACTATAGGCAGACAAATAGACATGTCAAATAATGTTATGTAACATACTTAATATAACTCTTATGAGTGTTCAACAGCTCATTATTTATTTAATTAAAAACATCATATTATATTAAATTACTCCAATTATATATATATACTGTCATTAATGTTGTTGCAAGCCATAAATGTTTCCTACTTTATGTGGTGGAATAATATATTTTTCAGTTTGACACAGTTTAATTTAAAAATATCTTCCCTTTAAATTGTAAAACTTCAACATTATTACTGTGATAAGCACCCGCTAGCAAGGCGGCGAATTAGCCGGCGGCTAACCCCACTAGCCTCCGCGTTAGCTCACGGCGAACTGCCGCGGCTAATTCGTGTTTAACTCCCGCGGGTCCGCGGTTAAATCCCGGTTAGCTAGCGGTTAGTTAGCGGTTAGCTCGAGGCTAACTCCGCGGTTGAGTCCGCGGCGTTAAGCTAGCGGCTAGCTAGCTCCGTTAGCTCCGCTAGCTTGCTAACATACATGAGCTATGCTGGAAGGCTAGTCGTCGGCTAAATCACTGGGCGGCTAGTCGTTAGCGTCTGTTAGCAGTTTAGCTATTCACTGACCTAATAAGATGAAGGAAACGGGTCAGGGATGTTGTGTCAGGAGTTTCAGCAAAGCAGCCAGATATAATTTGTGTTTAAAATAAAGGAAAAGGTCATAATGTCAGGTTCTGGCCCCCTACAGTACTGCAGTAATGGTTTGGGGGGGTTTTAATGTTTTGGCAGATCATGTTTTCCACTGAGAGCTCTTTTCCCGCCTCTCGTCCCCAGCAGCTGCGTGTGTGAACGTGTGTAAGCTGGTTGGGGTCTGGTTGTCATGGCTACCAGGGTCAACTGCTCCTGTTAGAATGTCAGTTGGAAGACGGGGAGAGAGAGAGAGAAAATGCTGAAAAATCGCCTCGAACAGGAAGGACTTGTGGCCAAACCGTATTTCCAATCATTGAACCGACTTAACTTTGGGCATCTTGAGGCTTTCCTGAACGTCTACATATTTAATTTGTGGGTAAAATGAAGAAATGTGACCTATTTAAAGCGATTCAAAGAAAGGTTACGTCTGCTTTCCTCCAGAAATTTCCCTGCCTTTTTAACATGGCAGTCTATGGAGCTGTGGGTGGGTGTTGCTGGCGCATCTTTGTGTCTGACGCCAAAACTATAAGACTTACAGCTTTAGCAGACGAATTTGAGTGAGAAGACACATTTTCCTACGTTTCTATGTATAAATTATGTCTGTCGTGTGAAATTTGTGGCCACGGGAGCAGTTTCTGTGCAGTTTTTTGACTAACTTTCTTTTCCCCTCCTCACTCTAGCTGATGATGTCATCCACTCTAGCACAAACATTCCGCGCAATACACACCCATTATAAACCCTGAAATTTGAGTAAAAACCTACACAACTCTGAGGCTTCATAGTTTAAAAACGGTAAAAGTTGTCGACAAGTGAAGTGAATCTCTGAAGAGAAGGCAAGAGTACCTACGTTTTAAAGTTGAAATGAAGTCTCTCGGTTAAAGTATGCCAGAGCAGTTCATTGTTGAAAATGTCTGTTGAAATTTTTTTTTTTTCGGGCTTCTCCATTCATTTCAATAGGGAAATTTGTCGCAGTTTTTTCGCGACTACGTCGCGAAAAAATCTTGTTTGAAAGAACTGTATAGAAGCACACCGAGTCCGATCGAGACGCACGTTTTGACGTATTTTGTGTCTGTGTGCGACGAACGGTATTTGAGTTGAAAGGTTTCGAAAATCGGCCGTAGGAAAAAGTTTAATAATAACTAGACAATTCCCCTGCGGGAAATCGCGAGAGTGATGCAGTGGCCGCAGCAGTCTGCGATACCATGCTATATTGCTGCGATAGTACGATGCTACGATGCCAAGATGCTACAGGCAGTGTGGTGAATGTATGTGTGTGGGTGAGGTGGCGATACTGCTCTGCGATGGTTGAAGGCGATGAATCAACGATGATCACTCTCAGCTGTCGAAGCACAGGAACCCTTTAATCCTATCAAAGACAATGCAAAAAAATTGAAATGTCTTTCAAATGTTATAAGTAAATGTAAGCAACAAGCTAATAACAAAGCAGACACATGTTAAACATCTGTAGTTGTCATAAAGTGTGTGTTTTCCTTATACTAAGATGCTATGATGCTAAGATACTACAATGCTAAGATGCTTTAATGATGCTACAATGCCATGATGCTAAGATGCTTTAATGATCACCTGTTCATATAGTCATAATATAATCCTGGTGAAATTATTTGCGACTTACGTTGCAAATAATTTCAAGTTTGACTACAAAAAGTAATGGTCAGGTCAAGACAGGTATGAAAGTATTCGCGACTTACGTCGCGAATGTCTTTACTAAGTAGCATGTCTTTACTACCATGAGCAGCAGCTATAACAAAAAGCACAACTCAAATAGTCATTTAAGGCCTGGTTCCTTCTGACTGGATGGGTGTGAGTTTGATGTCATGCAGGGTACAACAAACCAAACAGGATGAGGAGGATGCAGTAGGCCTGGCTGAGAGAGAGAGACACTGAGAAGGGTCGTCCTTTATGCTTCGCCTTCTACAAACTGAAGGGCAGGTACAGGCGGCAGACCCCTCCCAGCTCCACCTGAAAGCCAGCATCAAATAAGGAAGAGAGTGGGAGGGATCTCACTAGGATCCCCAGACAAAGAACGAGCAAATCGTAACAATTGATCGTTAATCATAATAATTTTAACAATAAAACTCATTACTCCTACCTGAGCAATAGTTTAACAGTTTACCGCACAGTTTTACAGTTAGAAAAACAATAATATTAAACTTAACACATCCAGGCTGTAACAAGGAATCAGCGATGAAGTGAAGACCTTCAAATTGTCCTGCGAGTCCAGCTCTTTGTCTCATGTTGGACGTCACTGCAGTCTGTCTGGATCAGCTGGAGGAAAACTATAGGCAGACAAATAGACATGTCAAATAATGTTATGTAACATACTTAATATAACTCTTATGAGTGTTCAACAGCTCATTATTTATTTAATTAAAAACATCATATTATATTAAATTACTCCAATTATATATATATACTGTCATTAATGTTGTTGCAAGCCATAAATGTTTCCTACTTTATGTGGTGGAATAATATATTTTTCAGTTTGACACAGTTTAATTTAAAAATATCTTCCCTTTAAATTGTAAAACTTTAACATTATTACTGTGATAAGCTCCCGCTAGCAACGGGGCGAATTAGCCGGCGGCTAACCCCACTAGCCTCCGCGTTAGCTATCGGCTAACTGCCGCGGCTAATTCGTGTTTAACTCCCGCGGGTCCGCGGTTAAATCCCGGTTAGCTAGCGGTTAGCTCGAGGCTAACTCCGCGGTTGAGTCCGCGGCGTTAAGGTAGCGGCTAGCTAGCTCCGTTAGCTCCGCTAGCTTGCTAACATACATGAGCTATGCTGGAAGGCTAGTCGTCGGCTAAATCACTGGGCGGCTAGTCGTTAGCGTCTGTTAGCAGTTGAGCTATTCACTGACCTAATAAGATGAAGGAAACGGGTCCGGGATGTTGTGTCAGGAGTTTCAGCAAAGCAGCCAGATATAATTTGTGTTTAAAATAAAGGAAAAGGTCAAACATGAAGTTGTCATTCAGTCAATGACAAGAGCTATAGCTAAGAGGCCCAGCAGCTGTGTGAAAGCACCATGGCAGACAGGGATGGTTTGGGGGGTTTTAATGTTTTGGCAGATCATGTTTTCCACTGAGAGCTCTTTTCCCGCCTCTCGTCCCCAGCAGCTGCGTGTGTGAACGTGTGTAAGCTGGTTGGGGTCTGGTTGTCATGGCTACCAGGGTCAACTGCTCCTGTTCGAATGTCAGTTGGAAGACGGGGAGAGAGAGAGAAAATGCTGAAAAATCGCCTCGAACAGGAAGGACTTGTGGCCAAACCGTATTTCCAATCATTGAACCGACTTAACTTTGGGCATCTTGAGGCTTTCCTGAACGTCTACATATGCAGTTTGTGGGTAAAATGAAGAAATGTGACCTATTAAAGCGATTCAAAGAAAGGTTACGTCTGCTTTCCTCCAGAAATTTCCCTGCCTTTTTAACATGGCAGTCTATGGAGCTGTGGGTGGGTGTTGCTGGCGCATCTTTGTGTCTGACGCCAAAACTATAAGACTTACAGCTTTAGCAGACGAATTTGAGTGAGAAGACACATTTTCCTACGTTTCTATGTATAAATTATGTCTGTCGTGTGAAATTTGTGGCCACGGGAGCAGTTTCTGTGCAGTTTTTTGACTAACTTTCTTCTCCCCTCCTCACTCTAGCTGATGATGTCATCCACTCTAGCACAAACATTCCGCGCAATACACACCCATTATAAACCCTGAAATTTGAGTAAAAACCTACACAACTCTGAGGCTTCATAGTTTAAAAACGGTAAAAGTTGTCGATAAGTGAAGTGAATCTCTGAAGAGAAGGCAAGAGTACCTACGTTTTAAAGTGGAAATGAAGTCTCTCGGTTAAAGTATGCCAGAGCAGTTCATTGTTGAAAATGTCTGTTGAAATTTTTTTTTTTTTCGGGCTTCTCCATTCATTTCAATTGGGAAATTTGTCGCAGTTTTTTCGCGACTACGTCGCGAAAAAATCTTGTTTGAAAGAACTGTATAGAAGCACACCGAGTCCGATCGAGACGCACGTTTTGATGTATTTTGTGTCTGTGTGCGACGAACGGTATTTGAGTTGAAAGGTTTCGAAAATCGGCCGTAGGAAAAAGTTTAATAATAATAATAATAATAATAATAATAAGAAGAAAAACGTAGTGAAGAACAATAGTTTGCAGTGCTTCGCACTGCAAACTATTGACTCCCATAGCTTTGCTATGAGGGTCAATAGTTTGCATTGCGTAGCACTGCATCACTAACTAGACAATTCCCCTGCGGGAAATCGCGAGAGTGATGCAGTGGCCGCAGCAGTCTGCGATACCATGCTATATTGCTGTGATAGTACGATGCTACGATGATGCTACTATGCCAAGATGCTACTACAATGCTATGATGCTAAGATACTAAGATGCTATGATACTAAGATGCTACAAAGCTAAGATACTATGTTGCTACGATGCTAAGATGTTACAATGCAATTATACTAAGATGCTATGATGCTTTAATGATCACCTATTCATATAGTCATAATATAATCCTGGTGAAAATATTTGCGACTTACGTTGCAAATAATTTCATGTTTGACTACAAAAAGTAATGGTCAGGTCAAGACAGGTATGAAAGTATTCGTATACTTAAGTCGCGAATGTCTTTACTAAGTAGCATGTCTTTACTACCATGAGCAGCAGCTATAACAAAAAGTACAACTCAAATAGTCATTTAAGGCCTGGTTCCTTCTGACTGGATGGGTGTGAGTTTGATGTCATGCAGGGTACAACAAACCAAACAGGATGAGGAGGATGCAGTAGGCCTGGCTGAGAGAGAGAGACACTGAGAAGGGTCGTCCTTTACGCCCTTCTACAAACTGAAGGGCAGGTACAGGCAGCAGACCCCTCCCAGCTCCACCTGAAAGCCAGCATCAAATAAGGAAGAGAGTGGGAGGGATCTCACTAGGATCCCCAGACAAAGAACGAGCAAATCGTAACAATTGATCGTTAATCATAATAATTTTAACAATAAAACTCATTACTCCTACCTGAGCAATAGTTGAACAGTTGACGGCACAGTCTTACAGTTAGATAAACAATAATATTAAACTTAACACATCCAGGCTGTAACAAGGAATCAGCGATGAAGTGAAGACCTTCAAATTGTCCTGCGAGTCCAGCTCTTTGTCTCATGTTGGACGTCACTGCAGTCTGTCTGGATCAGCTGGAGGAAAACTATAGGCAGACAAATAGACATGTCAAATAATGTTATGTAACATACTTAATATAACTCTTATGAGTGTTCAACAGCTCATTATTTATTTAATTAAAAACATCATATTATATTAAATTACTCCAATTATATATATATACTGTCATTAATGTTGTTGCAAGCCATAAATGTTTCCTACTTTATGTGGTGGAATAATATATTTTTCAGTTTGACACAGTTTCATTTAAAAATATCTTCCCTTTAAATTGTAAAACTTCAACATTATTACTGTGATAAGCACCCGCTAGCAAGGCGGCGAATTAGCCGGCGGCTAACCCCACTAGCCTCCGCGTTAGCTCACGGCGAACTGCCGCGGCTAATTCGTGTTTAACTCCCGCGGGTCCGCGGTTAAATCCCGGTTAGCTAGCGGTTAGTTAGCGGTTAGCTCGAGGCTAACTCCGCGGTTGAGTCCGCGGCGTTAAGCTAGCGGCTAGCTAGCTCCGTTAGCTCCGCTAGCTTGCTAACATACATGAGCTATGCTGGAAGGCTAGTCGTCGGCTAAATCACTGGGCGGCTAGTCGTTAGCGTCTGTTAGCAGTTTAGCTATTCACTGACCTAATAAGATGAAGGAAACGGGTCAGGGATGTTGTGTCAGGAGTTTCAGCAAAGCAGCCAGATATAATTTGTGTTTAAAATAAAGGAAAAGGTCATAATGTCAGGTTCTGGCCCCCTACAGTACTGCAGTAATGGTTTGGGGGGTTTTAATGTTTTGGCAGATCATGTTTTCCACTGAGAGCTCTTTTCCCGCCTCTCGTCCCCAGCAGCTGCGTGTGTGAACGTGTGTAAGCTGGTTGGGGTCTGGTTGTCATGGCTACCAGGGTCAACTGCTCCTGTTAGAATGTCAGTTGGAAGACGGGGAAAGAGAGAGAAAATGCTGAAAAATCGCCTCGAACAGGAAGGACTTGTGGCCAAACCGTATTTCCAATCATTGAACCGACTTAACTTTGGGCATCTTGAGGCTTTCCTGAACGTCTAGATGTGTAATTTGTAGGTAAAATGAAGAAATGTGACCTATTCAAAGCGATTCAAAGAAAGGTTACGTCTGCTTTCCTCCAGAAATTTCCCTGCCTTTTTAACATGGCAGTCTATGGAGCTGTGGGTGGGTGTTGCTGGCGCATCTTTGTGTCTGACGCCAAAACTATAAGACTTACAGCTTTAGCAGACGAATTTGAGTGAGAAGACACATTTTCCTACGTTTCTATGTATAAATTATGTCTGTCGTGTGAAATTTGTGGCCACGGGAGCAGTTTCGGTGCAGTTTTTTGACTAACTTTCTTCTCCCCTCCTCACTCTAGCTGATGATGTCATCCACTCTAGCACAAACATTCCGCGCAATACACACCCATTATAAACCCTGAAATTTGAGTAAAAACCTACACAACTCTGAGGCTTCATAGTTTAAAAACGGTAAAAGTTGTCGCTAAGTGAAGTGAATCTCTGAAGAGAAGGCAAGAGTACCTACGTTTTAAAGTTTAAATGAAGTCTCTCGGTTAAAGTATGCCAGAGCAGTTCATTGTTGAAAATGTCTGTTGAATTTTATTTTTTTTCGGGCTTCTCCATTCATTTCAATAGGGAAATTTGTCGCAGTTTTTTCGCGACTACGTCGCGAAAAAATCTTGTTTGAAAGAACTGTATAGAAGCACACCGAGTCCGATCGAGACGCACGTTTTGATGTATTTTGTGTCTGTGTGCGACGAACGGTATTTGAGTTGAAAGGTTTCGAAAATGCGTAGGAAAAAGTTTAATAATAATAATAATAATAATAATAATAAGAAGAAAAACGTAGTGAAGAACAATAGTTTGCAGTGCTTCGCACTGCAAACTATTGACCCCCATAGCTTTGCTATGAGGGGGGTCAATAGTTTGCATTGCGTAGCACTGCATCACTAATAAGAAGAAAAACGTAGTGAAGAACAATAGTTTGCAGTGCTTCGCACTGCAAACTATTGACCCCCATAGCTTTGCTATGAGGGGGGTCAATAGTTTGCATTGCGTAGCACTGCATCACTAATAATAAGAAGAAAAACGTAGTGAAGAACAATAGTTTGCAGTGCTTCGCACTGCAAACTATTGACTCCCATAGCTTTGCTATGAGGGTCAATAGTTTGCATTGCGTAGCACTGCATCACTAACTAGACAATTCCCCTGCGGGAAATCGCGAGAGTGATGCAGTGGCCGCAGCAGTCTGCGATACCATGCTATATTGCTGTGATAGTACGATGCTACGATGCTACGATGATGCTACTATGCCAAGATGCTACAATGCTGAATGAATTAATTAATTTATTGATCATTGAGAGATACTCACGAGCACGAACGGGGGGACGAGCTTGAGAGCAGGGTCGGTGGGAAGGCTCCTCTCCGGCCGGGGGGGACGTCTGATGAAACATTAAGACCAAACACATACAGAACTCAGCAGTTAAGGAGAAAACAATAGATGTAACATTTCTAGAGCCATTTTCACGCAGACAGATGTCATTGTGGCACAGAAGCTTATCTACTGTGTAAATACCTCCAGGGGGGAAGGGGTGGACCTCAGCTCCTCCAGGTCGAGCCTCCTCCAGCGCTGCTTCACCGCCATGGAACGTCTGGACTTCCTAGGCATCCTGCTGACAAAAAATAGACAGAAAAAAAAAACAAGACAAAATACTTTTCAAAGCTTAACAGGCTATCAAACCTATCAAACTAACCTAAACCCTAACCTTTACCTAAACTCTAACTACCTAATGTAAAATAATCTAATCTAAGACAAATTAATGTAATATGTTATACTTAAATTAAATCTGTGTAGATGAAGGTGTGGTGAATGTATGTGTGTGGGTGAGGTGGCGATACTGCTCTGCGATGGTTGAGGGCGATGAATCAACGATGATCACTCTCAGCTGTCGAAGCACAGGAACCCTTTAATCCTATCAAAGACAATGCAAAAAAATTGAAATGTCTTTCAAATGTAATAAGTAAATGTAAGCAACAAGCTAATAACAAAGCAGACACATGTTAAACATCTGTAGTTGTCATAAAGTGTGTGTTTTCCTTATACTAAGATGCTATGATGCTAAGATACTACAATGCTAAGATGCTTTAATGATGCTACAATGCTATGATGTTACAATGCAATTATACTAAGATGCTATGATGCTTTAATGATCACCTGTTCATATAGTCATAATATAATCCTGGTGAAAATATTTGCGACTTACGTTGCAAATAATTTCATGTTTGACTACAAAAAGTAATGGTCAGGTCAAGACAGGTATGAAAGTATTCGCGACTTACGTCGCGAATGTCTTTACTAAGTAGCATGTCTTTACTACCATGAGCAGCAGCTATAACAAAAAGCACAACTCAAATAGTCATTTAAGGCCTGGTTCCTTCTGACTGGATGGGTGTGAGTTTGATGTCATGCAGGGTACAACAAACCAAACAGGATGAGGAGGATGCAGTAGGCCTGGCTGAGAGAGAGAGACACTGAGAAGGGTCGTCCTTTACGCCCTTCTACAAACTGAAGGGCAGGTACAGGCGGCAGACCCCTCCCAGCTCCACCTGAAAGCCAGCATCAAATAAGGAAGAGAGTGGGAGGGATCTCACTAGGATCCCCAGACAAAGAACGAGCAAATCGTAACAATTGATCGTTAATCATAATAATTTTAACAATAAAACTCATTACTCCTACCTGAGCAATAGTTTAACAGTTTACGGCACAGTCTTACAGTTAGAAAAACAATAATATTAAACTTAACACATCCAGGCTGTAACAAGGAATCAGCGATGAAGTGAAGACCTTCAAATTGTCCTGCGAGTCCAGCTCTTTGTCTCATGTTGGACGTCACTGCAGTCTGTCTGGATCAGCTGGAGGAAAACTATAGGCAGACAAATAGACATGTCAAATAATGTTATGTAACATACTTAATATAACTCTTATGAGTGTTCAACAGCTCATTATTTATTTAATTAAAAACATCATATTATATTAAATTACTCCAATTATATATATACTGTCATTAATGTTGTTGCAAGCCATAAATGTTTCCTACTTTATGTGGTGGAATAATATATTTTTCAGTTTGACACAGTTTAATTTAAAAATATCTTCCCTTTAAATTGTAAAACTTCAACATTATTACTGTGATAAGCCCCCGGCTTGCAACGCGGCGAATTAGCCGGCGGCTAACCCCACTAGCCTCCGCGTTAGCTCACGGCTAACTGCCGCGGCTAATTCGTGTTTAACTCCCGCGGGTCCGCGGTTAAATCCCGGTTAGCTAGCGGTTAGCTAGCGGTTAGCTCGAGGCTAACTCCGCGGTTGAGTCCGCGGCGTTAAGGTAGCGGCTAGCTAGCTCCGTTAGCTCCGCTAGCTTGCTAACATACATGCGCTATGCTGGAAGGCTAGTCGTCGGCTAAATCACTGGGCGGCTAGTCGTTAGCGTCTGTTAGCAGTTAAGCTATTCACTGACCTAATAAGATGAAGGAAACGGGTCAGGGATGTTGTGTCAGGAGTTTCAGCAAAGCAGCCAGATATAATTTGTGTTTAAAATAAAGGAAAAGGTCAAACATGACTGAGAAATTGTCAGTCAGTCAATGAGAAGAGCTATAGCTAAGAGGCCCAGCAGCTGTGTGAAAGCACCAAGGGAGACAGGGGTGGTTTGGGGGGTTTTAATGTTTTGGCAGATCATGTTTTCCACTGAGAGCTCTTTTCCCGCCTCTCGTCCCCTCCTGCTGCGTGTGTAAGCTGGTTGGGGTCTGGTTGTCATGGCTACCAGGGTCAACTGACGCTGAAGTCTCCTTCTCTCTCTCACCTCTGCCTGAGTCAGAGGGAAAGTCCAAACTAGGATTTGCCCTCCGAACAAATGCTCATAAATCAAAAACTACAAGTCCTATCGGGAAAACGAACACATCGTGAGCGTCAGCCGAGGGTTTTCTACAATTTAGTGTTGTTCCCACGCGCCTACTGCGAAAATTGTGGCCGTAGTCGTTTTAGAAAAAAAGTATGCGACGTGAAAAATCGTCGAAAAATCGCTCTCGCTTTCCACATACACACACATGGGGAAAAATTCGAAAACTGGTCGGCGCACTCCTCGCTCGGAGGAGCCTGCAGCCCAAACCGTACGTCTCACACAAATAAAACCCACACCATCTGAAAGCCAACAAAAATCCCTACGTTTTTACGTATGTTTTATCTCTGTACCTCAAAATCTGTGGCCACCACGTGAGATTGAACCTTTTTTTTTCAGAATATCACCGAAACTCTGAAGTTAGAGTGTCGGTCAGAGTGGGCCCATAGTGCCCCATTATAAACGCTGATTTTTAATTTTTTTCCCCAAATTTCACCAAAACGTAAAATGCGACCCTGACCAAACCGTAAAAGGTATCGAAACGCCGTTTTCAGGAAGAGAAAGATACACTTCCGGTGCCTCGTACAAACTTCCAAGCAAGTTTCTACTACAAAGCATGGCCGAGTAATCACTCGACAAAGCCAAGCTGTAAATTTTGGAATGTTGCCGCTTTTTTCGGGCTTCTCCATTCATTTCAATGGGAAATTTATCGCGTTTTTTTCGCGACTACGTCGCGAAAAAATCTTGTTTGAAAGAACTGTATAGAAGCACACCGAGTCCGATCGAGACGCACGTTTTGATGTATTTTGTGTCTGTGTGCGACGAACGGTATTTGAGTTGAAAAGTTTCGAAAAATCGGGTGTGGAAAAAGTTTAATAATAAGAAGAAAAAACGTAGTGAAGAACAATAGTTTGCAGTGCTTCGCACTGCAAACTATTGACTCCCATAGCTTTGCTATGAGGGTCAATAGTTTGCATTGCGTAGCACTGCATCACTAATAATAACTAGACAATTCCCCTGCGGGAAATCGCGAGAGTGATGCAGTGGCCGCAGCAGTCTGCGATACCATGCTATATTGCTGTGATAGTACGATGCTATGATGATGCTACTATGCCAAGATACTACGATGCTATGATACTAAGATGCTACAAAGCTAAGATACTATGTTGCTACGATGCTAAGATGCTACAATGCAATTATACTAAGATGCTATGATGCTTTAATGATCACCTGTTCATATAGTCATAATATAATCCTGGTGAAAATATTTGCGACTTACGTCGCAAATAATTTCATGTTTGACTACAAAAAGTAATGGTCAGGTCAAGACAGGTATGAAAGTATTCGCGACTTACGTCGCGAATGTCTTTACTAAGTAGCATGTCTTTACTACCATGAGCAGCAGCTATAACAAAAAGCACAACTCAAATAGTCATTTAAGGCCTGGTTCCTTCTGACTGGATGGGTGTGAGTTTGATGTCATGCAGGGTACAACAAACCAAACAGGATGAGGAGGATGCAGTAGGCCTGGCTGAGAGAGAGAGACACTGAGAAGGGTCGTCCTTTACGCCCTTCTACAAACTGAAGGGCAGGTACAGGCAGCAGAGCCCTCCCAGCTCCACCTGAAAGCCAGCATCACATAAGGAAGAGAGTGGGAGGGATCTCACTAGGATCCCCAGACAAAGAACGAGCAAATCGTAACAATTGATCGTTAATCATAATAATTTTAACAATAAAACTCATTACTCCTACCTGAGCAATAGTTTAACAGTTTACGGCACAGTCTTACAGTTAGATAAACAATAATATTAAACTTAACACATCCAGGCTGTAACAAGGAATCAGCGATGAAGTGAAGACCTTCAAATTGTCCTGCGAGTCCAGCTCTTTGTCTCATGTTGGACGTCACTGCAGTCTGTCTGGATCAGCTGGAGGAAAACTATAGGCAGACAAATAGACATGTCAAATAATGTTATGTAACATACTTAATATAACTCTTATGAGTGTTCAACAGCTCATTATTTATTTAATTAAAAACATCATATTATATTAAATTACTCCAATTATATATATATACTGTCATTAATGTTGTTGCAAGCCATAAATGTTTCCTACTTTATGTGGTGGAATAATATATTTTTCAGTTTGACACAGTTTAATTTAAAAATATCTTCCCTTTAAATTGTAAAACTTCAACATTATTACTGTGATAAGCACCCGCTAGCAAGGCGGCGAATTAGCCGGCGGCTAACCCCACTAGCCTCCGCGTTAGCTCACGGCGAACTGCCGCGGCTAATTCGTGTTTAACTCCCGCGGGTCCGCGGTTAAATCCCGGTTAGCTAGCGGTTAGTTAGCGGTTAGCTCGAGGCTAACTCCGCGGTTGAGTCCGCGGCGTTAAGCTAGCGGCTAGCTAGCTCCGTTAGCTCCGCTAGCTTGCTAACATACATGAGCTATGCTGGAAGGCCAGTCGTCGGCTAAATCACTGGGCGGCTAGTCGTTAGCGTCTGTTAGCAGTTTAGCTATTCACTGACCTAATAAGATGAAGGAAACGGGTCAGGGATGTTGTGTCAGGAGTTTCAGCAAAGCAGCCAGATATAATTTGTGTTTAAAATAAAGAAAAAGGTCATAATGTCAGGTTCTGGCCCCCTACAGTACTGCAGTAATGGTTTGGGGGGTTTTAATGTTTTGGCAGATCATGTTTTCCACTGAGAGCTCTTTTCCCGCCTCTCGTCCCCAGCAGCTGCGTGTGTGAACGTGTGTAAGCTGGTGGGGGTCTGGTTGTCATGGCTACCAGGGTCAACTGCTCCTGTTAGAATGTCAGTTGGAAGACGGGGAGAGAGAGAGAAAATGCTGAAAAATCGCCTCGAACAGGAAGGACTTGTGGCCAAACCGTATTTCCAATCATTGAACCGACTTAACTTTGGGCATCTTGAGGCTTTCCTGAACGTCTAGATGTGTAATTTGTAGGTAAAATGAAGAAATGTGACCTATTCAAAGCGATTCAAAGAAAGGTTACGTCTGCTTTCCTCCAGAAATTTCCCTGCCTTTTTAACATGGCAGTCTATGGAGCTGTGGGTGGGTGTTGCTGGCGCATCTTTGTGTCTGACGCCAAAACTATAAGACTTACAGCTTTAGCAGACGAATTTGAGTGAGAAGACACATTTTCCTACGTTTCTATGTATAAATTATGTCTGTCGTGTGAAATTTGTGGCCACGGGAGCAGTTTCTGTGCAGTTTTTTGACTAACTTTCTTCTCCCCTCCTCACTCTAGCTGATGATGTCATCCACTCTAGCACAAACATTCCGCGCAATACACACCCATTATAAACCCTGAAATTTGAGTAAAAACCTACACAACTCTGAGGCTTCATAGTTTAAAAACGGTAAAAGTTGTCGCTAAGTGAAGTGAATCTCTGAAGAGAAGGCAAGAGTACCTACGTTTTAAAGTTTAAATGAAGTCTCTCGGTTAAAGTATGCCAGAGCAGTTCATTGTTGAAAATGTCTGTTGAATTTTTTTTTTTTTCGGGCTTCTCCATTCATTTCAATAGGGAAATTTGTCGCAGTTTTTTCGCGACTACGTCGCGAAAAAATCTTGTTTGAAAGAACTGTATAGAAGCACACCGAGTCCGATCGAGACGCACGTTTTGATGTATTTTGTGTCTGTGTGCGGCGAACGGTATTTGAGTTGAAAGGTTTCGAAAATGCGTAGGAAAAAGTTTAATAATAATAATAATAACTAGACAATTCCCCTGCGGGAAATCGCGAGAGTGATGCAGTGGCCGCAGCAGTCTGCGATACCATGCTATATTGCTGCGACAGTACGATGCTACGATGCTATGATGATGCTACTATGCCGAGATGCTACTACAATGCTATGATGCTAAGATACTAAGATGCTATGATACTAAGATGCTACAAAGCTAAGATACTATGTTGCTACGATGCTAAGATGCTACAATGCAATTATACTAAGATGCTATGATGCTTTAATGATCACCTGTTCATATAGTCATAATATAATCCTGGTGAAAATATTTGCGACTAACGTTGCAAATAATTTCATGTTTGACTACAAAAAGTAATGGTCAGGTCAAGACAGGTATGAAAGTATTCGCGACTTACGTCGCGAATGTCTTTACTAAGTAGCATGTCTTTACTACCATGAGCAGCAGCTATAACAAAAAGCACAACTCAAATAGTCATTTAAGGCCTGGTTCCTTCTGACTGGATGGGTGTGAGTTTGATGTCATGCAGGGTACAACAAACCAAACAGGATGAGGAGGATGCAGTAGGCCTGGCTGAGAGAGAGAGACACTGAGAAATGGTCGTCCTTTACGCCCTTCTACAAACTGAAGGGCAGGTACAGGCAGCAGACCCCTCCCAGCTCCACCTGAAAGCCAGCATCAAATAAGGAAGAGAGTGGGAGGGATCTCACTAGGATCCCCAGACAAAGAACGAGCAAATTGTAACAATTGATCGTTAATCATAATAATTTTAACAATAAAACTCATTACTCCTACCTGAGCAATAGTTTAACAGTTTACGGCACAGTCTTACAGTTAGATAAACAATAATATTAAACTTAACACATCCAGGCTGTAACAAGGAATCAGCGATGAAGTGAAGACCTTCAAATTGTCCTGCGAGTCCAGCTCTTTGTCTCATGTTGGACGTCACTGCAGTCTGTCTGGATCAGCTGGAGGAAAACTATAGGCAGACAAACAGACATGTCAAATAATGTTATGTAACATACTTAATATAACTCTTATGAGTGTTCAACAGCTCATTATTTATTTAATTAAAAACATCATATTATATTAAATTACTCCAATTATATATATACTGTCATTAATGTTGTTGCAAGCCATAAATGTTTCCTACTTTATGTGGTGGAATAATATATTTTTCAGTTTGACACAGTTTAATTTAAAAATATCTTCCCTTTAAATTGTAAAACTTCAACATTATTACTGTCATAAGCACCCGCTAGCAAGGCGGCGAATTAGCCGGCGGCTAACCCCACTAGCCTCCGCGTTAGCTCACGGCGAACTGCCGCGGCTAATTCGTGTTTAACTCCCGCGGGTCCGCGGTTAAATCCCGGTTAGCTAGCGGTTAGTTAGCGGTTAGCTCGAGGCTAACTCCGCGGTTGAGTCCGCGGCGTTAAGGTAGCGGCTAGCTAGCTCCGTTAGCTCCGCTAGCTTGCTAACATACATGAGCTATGCTGGAAGGCTAGTCGTCGGCTAAATCACTGGGCGGCTAGTCGTTAGCGTCTGTTAGCAGTTTAGCTATTCACTGACCTAATAAGATGAAGGAAACGGGTCAGGGATGTTGTGTCAGGAGTTTCAGCAAAGCAGCCAGATATAATTTGTGTTTAAAATAAAGGAAAAGGTCATAATGTCAGGTTCTGGCCCCCTACAGTACTGCAGTAATGGTTTGGGGGGTTTTAATGTTTTGGCAGATCATGTTTTCCACTGAGAGCTCTTTTCCCGCCTCTCGTCCCCAGCAGCTGCGTGTGTGAACGTGTGTAAGCTGGTTGGGGTCTGGTTGTCATGGCTACCAGGGTCAACTGCTCCTGTTCGAATGTCAGTTGGAAGACGGGGAGAGAGAGAGAAAATGCTGAAAAATCGCCTCGAACAGGAAGGACTTGTGGCCAAACCGTATTTCCAATCATTGAACCGACTTAACTTTGGGCATCTTGAGGCTTTCCTGAACGTCTACATATGCAGTTTGTGGGTAAAATGAAGAAATGTGACCTATTAAAGCGATTCAAAGAAAGGTTACGTCTGCTTTCCTCCAGAAATTTCCCTGCCTTTTTAACATGGCAGTCTATGGAGCTGTGGGTGGGTGTTGCTGGCGCATCTTTGTGTCTGACGCCAAAACTATAAGACTTACAGCTTTAGCAGACGAATTTGAGTGAGAAGACAAATTTTCCTACGTTTCTATGTATAAATTATGTCTGTCGTGTGAAATTTGTGGCCACGGGAGCAGTTTCTGTGCAGTTTTTTGACTAACTTTCTTCTCCCCTCCTCACTCTAGCTGATGATGTCATCCACTCTAGCACAAACATTCCGCGCAATACACACCCATTATAAACCCTGAAATTTGAGTAAAAACCTACACAACTCTGAGGCTTCATAGTTTAAAAACGGTAAAAGTTGTCGATAAGTGAAGTGAATCTCTGAAGAGAAGGCAAGAGTACCTACGTTTTAAAGTTTAAATGAAGTCTCTCGGTTAAAGTATGCCAGAGCAGTTCATTGTTGAAAATGTCTGTTGAATTCTTTTTTTTTTCGGGCTTCTCCATTCATTTCAATTGGGAAATTTGTCGCAGTTTTTTCGCGACTATGTCGCGAAAAAATCTTGTTTGAAAGAACTGTATAGAAGCACACCGAGTCCGATCGAGACGCACGTTTTGATGTATTTTGTGTCTGTGTGCGACGAACGGTATTTGAGTTGAAAGGTTTCGAAAATGCGTAGGAAAAAGTTTAATAATAACTAGACAATTCCCCTGCGGGAAATCGCGAGAGTGATGCAGTGGCCGCAGCAGTCTGCGATACCATGCTATATTGCTGTGATAGTACGATGCTACGATGCTACGATGATGCTACTATGCCAAGATGCTACAATGCTGAATGAATGAATTAATTTATTGATCATTGAGAGATACTCACGAGCACGAACGGGGGGACGAGCTTGAGAGCAGGGTCGGTGGGAAGGCTCCTCTCCGGCCGGGGGGGACGTCTGATGAAACATTAAGACCAAACACATACAGAACTCAGCAGTTAAGGAGAAAACAATAGATGTAACATTTCTAGAGCCATTTTCACGCAGACAGATGTCATTGTGGCACAGAAGCTTATCTACTGTGTAAATACCTCCAGGGGGGAAGGGGTGGACCTCAGCTCCTCCAGGTCGAGCCTCCTCCAGCGCTGCTTCACCGCCATGGAACGTCTGGACTTCCTAGGCATCCTGCTGACAAAAAATAGACAGAAAAAAAAAACAAGACAAAATACTTTTCAAAGCTTAACAGGCTATCAAACCTATCAAACTAACCTAAACCCTAACCTTTACCTAAACTCTAACTACCTAATGTAAAATAATCTAATCTAAGACAAATTAATGTAATATGTTATACTTAAATTAAATCTGTGTAGATGAAGGTGTGGTGAATGTATGTGTGTGGGTGAGGTGGCGATACTGCTCTGCGATGGTTGAGGGCGATGAATCAACGATGATCACTCTCAGCTGTCGAAGCACAGGAACCCTTTAATCCTATCAAAGACAATGCAAAAAAATTGAAATGTCTTTCAAATGTTATAAGTAAATGTAAGCAACAAGCTAATAACAAAGCAGACACATGTTAAACATCTGTAGTTGTCATAAAGTGTGTGTTTTCCTTATACTAAGATGCTATGATGCTAAGATACTACAATGCTAAGATGCTTTAATGATGCTACAATGCTATGATGCTAAGATGCTTTAATGATGCTACCATGCTATGATGCTTTAATGATCACCTGTTCATATAGTCATAATATAATCCTGGTGAAAATATTTGCGACTTACGTTGCAAATAATTTCATGTTTGACTACAAAAAGTAATGGTCAGGTCAAGACAGGTATGAAAGTATTCGCGACTTACGTCGCGAATGTCTTTACTAAGTAGCATGTCTTTACTACCATGAGCAGCAGCTATAACAAAAAGCACAACTCAAATAGTCATTTAAGGCCTGGTTCCTTCTGACTGGATGGGTGTGAGTTTAATGTCATGCAGGGTACAACAAACCAAACAGGATGAGGAGGATGCAGTAGGCCTGGCTGAGAGAGAGAGACACTGAGAAGGGTCGTCCTTTATGCTTCGCCTTCTACAAACTGAAGGGCAGGTACAGGCGGCAGACGTCACTGCAGTCTGTCTGGATCAGCTGGAGGAAAACTATAGGCAGACAAATAGACATGTCAAATAATGTTATGTAACATACTAAATATAACTCTTATGAGTGTTCAACAGCTCATTATTTATTTAATTAAAAACATATTATATTAAATTACTCCAATTATATATATACTGTCATTAATGTTGTTGCAAGCCATAAATGTTTCCTACTTTATGTGGTGGAATAATATATTTTTCAGTTTGACACAGTTTCATTTAAAAATATCTTCCCTTTAAATTGTAAAACTTCAACATTATTACTGTGATAAGCACCCGCTAGCAAGGCGGCGAATTAGCCGGCGGCTAACCCCACTAGCCTCCGCGTTAGCTCACGGCGAACTGCCGCGGCTAATTCGTGTTTAACTCCCGCGGGTCCGCGGTTAAATCCCGGTTAGCTAGCGGTTAGTTAGCGGTTAGCTCGAGGCTAACTCCGCGGTTGAGTCCGCGGCGTTAAGCTAGCGGCTAGCTAGCTCCGTTAGCTCCGCTAGCTTGCTAACATACATGAGCTATGCTGGAAGGCCAGTCGTCGGCTAAATCACTGGGCGGCTAGTCGTTAGCGTCTGTTAGCAGTTTAGCTATTCACTGACCTAATAAGATGAAGGAAACGGGTCAGGGATGTTGTGTCAGGAGTTTCAGCAAAGCAGCCAGATATAATTTGTGTTTAAAATAAAGAAAAAGGTCATAATGTCAGGTTCTGGCCCCCTACAGTACTGCAGTAATGGTTTGGGGGGTTTTAATGTTTTGGCAGATCATGTTTTCCACTGAGAGCTCTTTTCCCGCCTCTCGTCCCCTGCAGCTGCGTGTGTGAACGTGTGTAAGCTGGTGGGGGTCTGGTTGTCATGGCTACCAGGGTCAACTGCTCCTGTTAGAATGTCAGTTGGAAGACGGGGAAAGAGAGAGAAAATGCTGAAAAATCGCCTCGAACAGGAAGGACTTGTGGCCAAACCGTATTTCCAATCATTGAACCGACTTAACTTTGGGCATCTTGAGGCTTTCCTGAACGTCTAGATGTGTAATTTGTAGGTAAAATGAAGAAATGTGACCTATTCAAAGCGATTCAAAGAAAGGTTACGTCTACTTTCCTCCAGAAATTTCCCTGCCTTTTTAACATGGCAGTCTATGGAGCTGTGGGTGGGTGTTGCTGGCGCATCTTTGTGTCTGACGCCAAAACTATACGATTTACAGCTTTAGCAGACGAATTTGAGTGAGAATACACATTTTCCTACGTTTCTATGTATAAATTATGTCTGTCGTGTGAAATTTGTGGCCACGGGAGCAGTTTCTGTGCAGTTTTTTGACTAACTTTCTTCTCCCCTCCTCACTCTAGCTGATGATGTCATCCACTCTAGCACAAACATTCCGCGCAATACACACCCATTATAAACCCTGAAATTTGAGTAAAAACCTACACAACTCTGAGGCTTCATAGTTTAAAAACGGTAAAAGTTGTCGCTAAGTGAAGTGAATCTCTGAAGAGAAGGCAAGAGTACCTACGTTTTAAAGTTTAAATGAAGTCTCTCGGTTAAAGTATGCCAGAGCAGTTCATTGTTGAAAATGTCTGTTGAATTTTTTTTTTTTTCGGGCTTCTCCATTCATTTCAATAGGGAAATTTGTCGCAGTTTTTTCGCGACTATGTCGCGAAAAAATCTTGTTTGAAAGAACTGTATAGAAGCACACCGAGTCCGATCGAGACGCACGTTTTGATGTATTTTGTGTCTGTGTGCGGCGAACGGTATTTGAGTTGAAAGGTTTCGAAAATGCGTAGGAAAAAGTTTAATAATAATAATAATAATAATAATAATAATAAGAAAAACGTAGTGAAGAACAATAGTTTGCAGTGCTTCGCACTGCAAACTATTGACCCCCATAGCTTTGCTATGAGGGGGGTCAATAGTTTGCATTGCGTAGCACTGCATCACTAATAAGAAGAAAAACGTAGTGAAGAACAATAGTTTGCAGTGCTTCGCACTGCAAACTATTGACCCCCATAGCTTTGCTATGAGGGGGGTCAATAGTTTGCATTGCGTAGCACTGCATCACTAATAAGAAGAAAAACGTAGTGAAGAACAATAGTTTGCAGTGCTTCGCACTGCAAACTATTGACCCCCATAGCTTTGCTATGAGGGGGGTCAATAGTTTGCATTGCGTAGCACTGCATCACTAATAATAAGAAGAAAAACGTAGTGAAGAACAATAGTTTGCATTGCGTAGCACTGCATCACTAATAATAAGAAAAAACGTAGTGAAGAACAATAGTTTGCAGTGCTTCGCACTGCAAACTATTGACTCCCATAGCTTTGCTATGAGGGTCAATAGTTTGCATTGCGTAGCACTGCATCACTAA
>NW_028181520.1:0-75486 GCF_963514085.1 Chelon labrosus
TGGAAATGTTTGAGAAACAGAGAAGTGGACGACCACAAACAGTTTGCTGCTATTTGTAGAAGTTGACACATCTCACAACAAGACACAAAACTCACACAATGTACACACTAAGAGCAGCCAAAGGAGACCACACTATACTGAGAAGTGCCACTATCACACCATCTGATCAGACTACAGTTCAGTGCAGTCAGCAGGAGGAAGTTGCTGCTGTGGTTTTACATGCAGAGTTCTAAAGTTCTACATTAATAATTGGATCAAGAGACAGTTTGAGAGGCTGAAAACTCCCAGCAGAGGATCTCTGTTCTCATCAGTCTGTCTCTTTATTCTCTCATGGTTTCAGAAAGTCTAATTCCATCCTCACAACAAACCAGTGATGAATGGATCCTACTAACAACTACTGAGTGTGGACCAGAGCTCAGAGTTAAACACTAACTACACATCAGTTCATCACAATGTGACACTGAGTCCAACACACACTGACCTGCATTAAAGTCCATCAACAGCAGCTGGACTCTGGTTGATCTTCATTTAAATCAGTCAGAGCTTTAGTTGGTCAGATACATCAGATGTTTAAACAAGCATAAGTAGTGTTTTAAGCTAAAATCAGATCAGATTATATTGATGACTGGTTCTTTCATTCACCACCTGAATTGATGCATTTGGCCTACTTGTGCTCAAACACCTATACACATCAGGCTACATCAATGTTTTGGTCCATGACACATTTTGATTTAAAAACATTTATTCTTGAACAGGAGCCAACAACTGTACACAGAGAATCAAATCAGATAAACTATCTCATTGTTCAATAAAATTGTTCTTCAGCTTGCAGAAAAAGAGCCTTTAGCCTTTAGCCTTGCTAAAGACTTACACGAGATGTAAGATGTAATTTACATCCCAGTAAATGCCCATTGACAGGTCTTTATGTTGCAAAGTCACTGATAAGATTTCTGAAACTGGTTAATGTTGACAACTAACGTTAGCTGGCCCATAATCGTCTTTACTTGTAACAGCATGCAGCCTGGTTGGCAAACTTTAGCATACAAACATCAGCAACTGACAAACTGCATGCTGTCTGGACTACAACAACGTTAACATTAACTGGATGCAGTTACACAACAAGTAAACTTGTTTCACCTTTTCGGAAACAAAGCAGTTAACAGGTGCTTCCCCTGGTTTTGCCATATATCTTTTTTTTCTGCTCTTTCTTTTTGTGGTACTCCGATTTGTGTTTTTTGGGCGGCATGATGACAGCTAGCCTCCAGGGGCCTCATGTACAAAGACTTGCATGGATTTCCTACTAAAACGTGGCTCACGCTCAGATACAGAAGCACATTTCCTTTGTACATCCCAATGTAGCACACATGTTGTACCTGACCCCTCTCTGTCCACGCCCCTTTTAAATATGCAAGTTATATTTAAATTGACCCTGCACCTGAGATTCCCCTCTCTGTACGATCAGAAAATGAAAACATAAGAATGAGTAAGACGGAAAAAAGAAGAACTTCACAGAAAGAGAACTGGGGACGCTACTCACTAGAGTGGAGACAAAAATGTCCTCTTTGACGGCTGTCCTCCACAAGCCACAATGCTGGTAAATTACATTTATACATCACATATGATCTGTACATTGATGAATGAAAATGTTTCATCATGTGATGGTTCTTTAATATCAAGACCACTGTGCCGAGGCGTGGTTCGGTCACGTGACTAGTGACGTTTGAAGTCGTTTAAGTGCTTCAGCGGGCAAACGAATGACCTGGTGGGATTGAGTGTGTTCACGGATATCCTATCCCTATTTAGTGGTGCTCATTTGAATGTTTTCTTTGCAGAGTTGGTTGGTTTGTTGCTGTTGTTGTTAACGCCTGAATTGATTTTTCAATTATATAAAGAAATTAATTAAGAAACTGGTGCTTGCAAAAGGTTCCTAGGAATTTTTTGAATGTGCACAAATGACATGCATTATTTCGGCCGCAGCCTGAGCGGAAACAGTGTGTCACGAATTCGCGACACTAGGCATGAAGGGGTTAATAAGGATACACCGTTATGCAGAGGTGTACTTCGGTGAAAATCGGTGGTGGGGGGGGCGTGAAATGTTTTCACAACGGAATGACGGCATGACGGAAAATACACTATTCACAATAAGTTAGGGATATTGTGAGAGACGCAGTGGATGTCATACATATGGTGTTTGTTTCACTTCAGAGATTTTTGGGATAGGGAGGCAGTTGTATTGGGGTGATAGACACACCTCATTTTGTGTTTTCCACGTAATGGTCTCACTGTGGACAGTGTGCCTTACATATTGGGGCCAATACCAAAAAATACTAAAAGACAACCCTTTTCAATGTGGCATCAATTTCAACATTCTGTGGGTATAAAAAGCTGGTATTATCAGTAAGTCATTCCAAGTTCATCATTTAAACAGCCATGAACACACGACGTCACTTAACGGACGAGCAGCGCCACCTGGCCATAGCGCGCCTTCGGGTCGGTGGCAGGCAGTCAGATGTTGCTCGTGAACTTGGAGTGTCTCAAAGTGTCATCAGCAGACTTGCATCAAGACACAGAACTACTGGCAGAGTTTGTGACAGACCCAGGAGTGGAGCCCCACGAGTGACAGACCGCAACCATGACCAGTACCTAAGGACCTATGCTCTCAGACATCGTTATGCAACTGCCACACAGCTGCAGGCCTGTTTACCAGATGTGAGGGGTACTAGGGTTTCCAGACAAACCATTTGCAACCGACTCCACCGCTTAAGCTTGAATGCCAGTCGACCATTGCAGGTGATTCCACTGACACCAAGACACTGCCGTGTACGTTGGCAGTGGGCATAAGATCATGTGACCTGGACAATGCAGCAGTGGTCTACCGTCCTGTTCACTGGTGAGTGTCGGGTCACCTTGCACAGAAATGATGGTCGTCAGCGTTGCTGGAGAAGGTGAGGTGAGCAATACGCCCAGGTCAACATGGTCCCCAGGGTTCGCTTTGGTGGAGGAGGTGCAACAGTCTGGGCAGGCATCACCAGTCAGCGCAAAACAGATTTGGTTATTGTAGATGGCTCAGTCACTGCACATTCTTACCTCAGAGACATCATAGAACCCATCATCATCCCCCAATTCCACCAGCACACCCCCAACGTTCTGTTCATGGATGATAATGCTCCACCACACCGTGCCAGAATTGTAACAGCTCGACTTCAGGAAGTCGGAGTGCCTCATATGGTATGGCCAGCAATGTCCCCTGACCTGAACCCCATAGAGCACGTCTGGGACCAGCTGAAGCAGAGACTGGATGATCGTACCCCACCCCCACATGACATGGTTGAACTGCGTGTAGCACTTGTGGGGCTAGTGAGGAGCATGAGACGTCGCTGTCAAGTTGTCATTGTGGCAAATAGTGGAAACACCCACTACTGACATTGACAGTTTTTGTTATTTGGGGCTATCCTCGTTATAGTCTAAATTTTGGGGGTAATAAATATTAAACTAATGAAAATGGTGTTTCTTCTCATTCATTATTAGTAATATCAAAGGGTTGTTTTATTTATTTCATTAAAATTCAGACCAAATAGGAAAAGCACTCATGTAAACAACAATATCCCTAACTTATTGTGAGTAGTGTAATTGAGAAGCACTGGATTAAGGCATCAGATGACATTTGATTATAAATCTTATAAAAATGTCCTCAGGGTTGAAGTCTATATCATCAAATGTCCATCATGTCCTTAGAAACCATCAGAGTCTAAACACAGCATCAATTTCTGAAACAGACCTCATGAACCTCATGGAGTCAAACGTGTCCATGTTTTACAGAAACTTATTCTGATGTTCTCAACAAGTGGTTTTGAAAATGATCTGTTTTCTTGTAAGATCTTCTCACATGATAAAAATGTTGACATGTTCCCTAAAGTATTCTCATGTCTCAGAGAGTACGCTGTCAAAACACTAAATGTCCTCAGTGTTTACACTGAGGACATTTAGTGTGATTAACTCTCATTAGGTCTAAACCTCAGGACAGACAATGGTCCTCACAAAGACACAAAGACATGGAAATACAATCATAATAATAACAACTCTACCTCTGCTCTGATTGGCTGTTTCTTGTTCCGTGATATTTTGACGTCACTGGACGTGATGTTTCCTCCAACAGCTGAAATGAACCAAAAGGAACAACAATAGAATTTAATGGAAATTAAACAGTTGGAATTGTATAATTGTAACATTTTGAATAATTATATTCACGCATAACATCAAAACAAAAAGTAATCACAAATATAAATGTATAAGATATTCTGTAAGAATTTTTAAAATCCAGAAGTCTGTGTCTCACCTTCAGGTTTCCTACGAACACATCGTCTCACCAGAAGAACCAGAAGAACCACCGTAGGACAGAGAAGAAAGAGAACAGCAAGAGGAAACAATGCAAGGTGGAGAGGAGAGGAACCAGGAGGAGAGGAACCAGGAGGAGGAGAGGAACCAGGAGGAGGTGTGGTGGTGGGTTTCTCTAGAATGAAGCAAAGCTAATAATGAACTGATTGTCTCATTGTGAATGTTGAAAGCTGCTGAAGAATCATCTCTGACCTCCTCACCTGTGACAGTGATCCAGCTGGATGGAGACTCTCCATGACCCCTGATGTTACACTTGTAGAGGCCTTCATCAGACCTGGTAACATGGTGGATGGTCATGTGACCTGTAGACTCAGTCCTGATCCAGGAGCCATCTTTATAGAAAGCAGCTGAGAGGATGGAGGGAGTGGTCTTTGTTTTACAGAGCAGAGTGACGTCATCTCCCTCCATCACAGGGAGGACAGGACTCTGCAGGATCACTGGTCCACCTCAACACAGAGACAAACTACAGCATTTCATCCATTTCCACACAGCTTCATCAATACTAACTCCACAGTCTGAGCTTACCAGAGACAGTGAGGTTGATGCTGTTACTGGTTGCTCCCTCTCTGGACTCACACCAGTAAACTCCACTGTCCCTAGTGGAAGCACCACTGATGGTACAGGAAGAACCAGCTGCTTCTCCCCAGTCCTCACACTGAGTCCTCTGTTCTGTGGTGGTTTTTCTCCTCAGAGTCCATCCAGCAGAGCTGTCGCCCTCCTCACAGCTCAGAGACACAGAGTGTGCTTCAAAGACCTGGGAGAAGCTGGGACTCACAGTCAGATGAGCTGGGAGGGTTCAGATGAATCAACAGTGATTAATTCTATTGTTGTCAAAACTAATGAAAACATGAAACTATCTCTTCATCTCTAACTGTCACGTTTCATGTTTTTCAGTTTCCTGTTTTATTTTGTTAAGTTCTTGGTTTCCTGTCTTGGGTCCCTTCCTGCCTTTGTGATTGTCTCCCCTGTCTCCCCTGCTCTTGTCTGTGTGTATATATAGTCCTCCCTTTGTCCTCTGTCGTGTCATACTGTTTTCTACTGTTTCTCTGTGTTTCTAGTGTTTTCTGTCTCTATTCTTGTGATGTTTTTGTCTTTTTGAAAGTTTTGATTTTTTTTTTATTATTATTTGGTTCTCCTGCCGTCTCAGCAGTGCTTCGTGTTTCCTTTTGTTTCATTAAATTCAGTTTTTGTCTACTCCAGCCTCATCGTATAGTGTCCAGCATTTGGGTCCTACCTCTCCATGAAAAGCACGACACTAACTTACTGAAAGCTTTAAAGGGGACATCAGATGTCCATTTCCTCAAGTTGATATTTTTCTTTCATGACTTGATAGAATCTCTGTTAAATTCTCAGTGTCTGTGTTAAACAGGCCTGTTCACAGGGAACCGTTTTGACCACTACCCCTGTCCTGTAACCCCGCCCCTCTCCTCCAGGAGACACGCCCACACAGGACAAACATGCCTTGCTATTGTACATTCAGTACTAAGGTATTCAAATAATACACATGTTGATGTATTCATGTAAAATACAAAGCTATTCACAGAGACGTTTTTATTTTATACTTGAATGTAGAAACTAAATCAGTGATAGTCTGTTTTTTCTTTTCTAATGATTACTCAGTACATCCTCATGTCTAGGATCTAGGGCCTGTTCAGACCTTACATGAACACAGTGAGTCCTGAGTCCATTAAAGACCTCCTATCGTCAACAGGGCTGCTCTGTCAGAGGAGTTGAACTCATTCATTCAGAGAGAACACATGACCACTATGATAAATGATCAGCACCGTGAGTGATGTCTGTTCATTAGTAATGAGAGCCTTTTAAAAGAGTCTGTGTTTGTAGCTGTTAACTAACAAACTAATAGATTTAGTAGAAAATAACAAATGAAAGTATTTAATGTGATTCTGTCATTAAATAACGTCTCAGCATGTGGTTGATTATTGATGTGGTCATGTTGTTGTATGAGGAGCCCTGTGTGGTTAAGTTACATGAATCCTCTTTTACCAATGTCTTTATTTATTACCAGAGATTACGCTGCATATGGAAGCTTCATCAATACTAACTCCACAGTCTGAGCTTACCAGAGACAGTGATCTTGATGCTGTTACTGGTTGCTCCCTCTCTGGACTCACACCAGTAAACTCCACTGTCCCATGGGTAGATACCACTGATGGTACAGGAAGAACCAGCTGGTTTTCCCCAGTCCTCACACTGAGTCCTCTGTTCTGTGGTGGTGTTTCTCCTCAGAGTCCATCCAGCAGAGCTGTCGTCCTCCTCACAGCTCAGAGACACAGAGTCTCCTTTAAAGACCTGAGAGCTGCTGGGACTCACAGTCAGACGAGCTGGGAGGGTTCAGATGAAACAATATGATTGATTTAATGTCTTTTCTCTGAGAGATGTTGACTGAAAGCTTTGACTCTACTGAGTAATAATGATGAGGATTGAACAGGTTTAAAGTGAATGAAGACGTTGACTAACCTTGGTTTGTTGTGCTGAACAGCAGAGAGCTCAGAACTAAAGAGAAATGACACTCAGGTTAGTTTGAGTTCAACTAAATCATCAAGAAGAGTTTCATTCATCTCTGGTTCCTCTAAGATCTCTGGTGGATCCACTGCTGAGGACTCAGTGATGTTAAAGAATCATTCAACACCAACTCCAGACAGACTTTATGTCAACTGCTGGGATTCTGAAAGTCTTCATCTGTTAAAGACTCAGACAGAGCAGCTGTGTGTCCATGTGAAGGACAGAGACAGAGGAGGCTTTGACGTCTGCTTCAGTTCTCTCTAAATAACTTGAAGTACTAAATGAAACGTTAGAACACAACAGTGGTTCAGAAGTTGAAGCTTCCTCATGGTTCTCCTGACTATGAACAGTGACTGTGCTGCAGGAATATTCAACAAACACACCACTTGTAGCTCAGAGCATAAAGACAGGTGTGTGTTGACTTCACAGTTCCACTGATAGAATCACTGACTGAAGCTGACCTGTTCCTTTCTGACCAGTTTCCTCTTTAAATGATTCCAGTTCCTCTTTAGACCTGCAGCTCGTCCTCATGCTGACTTGATCCTGACTAGTTTTCATGTCTCCTTCATCAGTTATCAACAGTCAAAGATTGTGGACTTACAGAGCAGACGCTGTAGAGACGTTTCCTTCATTGTCCTTCTCACTCGTCTGACCTTTTTTCATCTTTTCTCAGTGACACCAAGTAAAGCCCGCCCTCTTCCTCTGACTGGCTTCTTTCTTCTATTGGTTCAAACTCAGTCACAGATAAAGAACTTGAAGTAAATCTACGTTCAAACAAATCAGACTCCAAACACCACAGAGCCTTTATGTCTCCTAGAAAACTCTTCAACTAATGAAGGAATAAAAGGAGCTAAACATGAAAAGTCCATGATGGAATAATCTATCAAATGTATGTATGAGCATAGTTTGAACATGATTAGAGCTGGACTGAGATCTTCTCTTGATCTTTTCTCTAAGGTCACTTTACTGCTTCAGTCTTTGTGAACAATGAGGCCTCACTTGAGTGTTTTCAATCAACTAATGTGTCCAACAGTCTGACCTGACACCATCCCTGCAGTGTCTCCATGTGACCAGTAGAGGGAGATGTTTGCTGTCCAACATCATGTCCATCAGAGTGTCTCAGAGACATTAGCAGCCTTCTGAGGGGACACAGAGGTTACATCTGCAGGACCTGAGGACTGTCCAAGGTTGGACCCAGCAACCTGCTGCCACATATACTGAGAGACAGGACATCATGGAGGTGGAGCAGCAGCAGCAGCAGCAGCAGCAGCAGCAGCAGCAGCACATCACTGCTGACTGATTGACATGAACCAGGAAACTGCTTTTTTAATGTTGGAGTTACTATTGCTACTTTAATCTGAAAAAAAAAAGCTGTGAAAGAAGAACAAAACCTGAAGAGAACTACTTCAACTTCCAGTAAATCTACTCTGCTGCATTCCAGAAAGCTGAGATGTCAGATTTATGGAGTGAACTAGATTCCACCTCAAAGCATTCCAGGAGAACGAAGTTGAACATAAACAACAAACATGGCCGATCGTGATAAGATAATATTTGTTTTGTTTCTGATTTTGACCTCCAGCAATCCTGTCTTCTCACTTAAGCTGCTCAAACAGAGGAGGGAAGACGGCTGAGGTAATAAAATAAATAAATAAGAAGAATAACAAAACCTTTATTTGTCCCACAATGGGGAAACTCCAGTTTGCAACAGCATGCAGAAATGACAGAGATAGATGATAGATATATTGCACAGACTGGTAATATTGCACATATTAGGAGTGCTCACCATGGAGCCTAACAGCAGCAGGAAGGAAAGACCTTCTGCATCTTCACACATGGAGGGTGAAGCAGTCTGTCACTGAAGCTGCTCCTCAGTCCTGTCAGGTCTCCATGCAGGGGACGGGACTCATTGTCCAGCATAGAAGACAGTTCAGCCAGAACTCTCCTGTCACCCACCTCCCTCACTGAGACCAAGGGACAGCCCAGGACAGAGCTGGACTTCCTGATGATCTTATCCAGCTTCTTCCTCTCCCTCTCTGCTATGCCACTGCTCCAGCAGACCACTCCACACACAACCCAGTCTCACAGCAAGTCGTGATGGCATCACGAAAATTAATCTATTACATCGTGATACCGTCACGAAATTTCGAAGATTTTCGTGATGCGGTCACGTCTCACCGACTAATGTTTTTCAATTGGTGGTCTCGCAACAGCGTCCCTACCGGTGCAGCGAGAATATTTTCACGGACCAGTCGCGCTGGAAATATGTTTTTTGGCGATTGATTTTGTGTTACAAATGTGTATTTTGCAGTTTCTTGCACTAGCGCTCCTACCAGGGGAGTATTGCGGATTGTGGGGATTAATCCACTACATCGGTGTCATAGTTGGACGAATTAAGGTAAATACAGCAAATGTGTTTAATTAACATCTGAGAACAATATAACATGTTGTCAGCTCGTTTTAATGTTGATTCGCCTTCTAGTATACTATCTAGAATTACTACGGGGGATAATTAACGTTATAAGAGCTAACGTTAAATTAAAACAACTAGCCAAAAGTTATTTTTTTAAAGGTAGCTAGCTAACTAGCTATCATGATAACAGTTACGTAAATATGACTTTTAGAAGACGTCAGGACATGCACAGGTGAATATCATGTTTGTAACCATGTTGCTAAAGCTAAATAAAGTTGTTTAAAAAGTGAAAACCTGGAATGGAAAAGGACAGACAGATAAGACAGGTGTCCATTGGTGTCTGTAAGCCGATTTTCAAATGCTATTATCATACTTTACATACTTAATTTACCAATCACAGTATCTGTTGTTCTGAAGACAAAGCGTGTGTTGAAGTAGTTAAGTAATATATTAATATATAACTGCCCTATGTCTGAAATCAGGCATGGTCCCTGAGAACCTGAGGCCCTCATGACAGGTCAGAGTGATCATTGGATCATTTAAAAGTGTGAAGTAGTACACAATGTACATACTAGATTGTGTACTACATGTACTGTGTTACATAATGCACCTTTTTATCTAACTTGGCTACACTAATTTATCGCGTCATCTTCAAATACAGGCTGTTGCATACATAGCCAGGTATTATGATTACAAAATATCTGCATACCTGAGGAATGTGTCGTTGTACATTTTCCAATAATCTTAAAGCAATTTAACAGTAATACTTAATGCTGTCTATCTGTCTGTCTTGCAGTGGGACAAAGTGGAAAAACTCCTGGGAGCCAAAAGACAACATTCAAAGGAAACATCCTGAAATAGACTGTTACTGTGTCATAGTGATTTTGTTATTGTTGCTGTGTTGTATGCCAGTTATGGAGACTGACAGTTATTATATATTCTTTGATATAACTGCTTTATGATCTGTTTTGCTTGATCTTTGAGGAGACAGGCTACATGAATTCATTCATTCATTCATCTTCTGTAACCGCTTATTCCTGTTAAGGGTCGCAGGGTCTGCTGGAGCCTATCCCAGCTGTCATCGGGCGAGAGGCGGGGTACACCCTGGACAGGTCACCAGTCTATTGCAGGGCTAACATAGAGAGACAGACAACCATTCACACTCACGTGCACACCTATGACCAATTAGAATCACCAATGAACCTAACCAGCATGTCTTTGGACGGCGGGAAGAAGCGGGAGAACCCGGAGAGAACCCACGCAGACACAGGGAGAACATGCAAACTCCACACAGAAAGGAACCAGTCGGCCCATGGATTCGAACCGGTGACCTCGCTGTGAGGCATCAGTGCTAACCACCCTGGCTACATGAATGGTAAATGTTAATGTCTGGTAATGTCTTAAAATAAAATACCTGCCACCTGTCTCTGTCTGTGTTCATTTCCATTCAATTCAGTTTCACGATTGTTTACAGTTTATACATTTGCATCCTGAATAGGTTTGTTTTCACTAAAAAAAGGTGAGGGGTTAACAGACAACTTCATCCAATCACACCCATTACAGTAGCTTAGCCAGCATAAAAGACAAGCCCATGTCATCGAGAAATACATTCTTACCCATCAGCTGAATTTTTGTGCTTATATTGCTTGTTAATTACTCAGAATTGATTTAGTTTTGATTAACATTTATTGTTAAAGGCATAAGCCGTGAATCTGTAGTTCCATTATAGGTGAGGATAGAAGTTACAATATTCTGAAATCAAGGAATGCCCCTGTCGCATATCCTCATTAGTGTTTTGCTGAGATGCTGTTTTTTCATTGAAACACTCAGATGTCAGAAATGACCTATTGGACATCATAACAACGGTATGTGTAACTGATTTACTCAAAGTCCCTTAATAGCTGTTGTGATGTTAGTTTACACACAGGTTCAAAATGTCTGGTGGAATTAATTGGCAAAAACAAATGAGCAGATACAATATAAATTACTAATTCAGTTGTAAATCTGTCAGATATGATAACCTTACATGATTTTTTCTCATTGTTTAAAAAAAATACTTATATCATGGGCTGAGCCCTCAAAAGGCTCTCTGAATCTAAGCCTGTGCACAGCTGTGTTCATGAAATGTGAAAATCCATACTTTTTTGTAGGACTATAATAAAGATATTGTTGGAAAGGTCTCAACCTGGGGAATAACATATGTTAGTTATGGGATTGTAAATGGGTCCTTCTTTGAACTATTGACCTTTGAACCCTGACTTCTGAGAAGTTCTGAAGGGCTCTAATTCTGCATCAAAAGGGGCTATAGACATGGAACAAAGTGCTGTAGAAAGCTTATGAACTCAGCTGTGTGACTATACCTATAGTGGATATAGACAGAAAGTGGGGGCGCTGTTCAAAATGGTAAACATATCTTTTCACCCACTTGACAATTATATGCTTAAATTCTGGTCACAGAAATGTGTTTCCCACACCCTTAAACCCCGGCTATGTATTCATTTTATTATTTATAACCTCCTATTCAAGGAAATCACTAATCGTGGTAGAAACTACAAATCCCTTGAGCTGCGACGTGTAGCTTTATAACAAGTCACGTGATATTTGTAGTTTTTTTCAGTTTTCAAACAATGTTAAAATAGGGTTGTAAAAAGATATATATACTGATTACATTGAACATCTAGTATTGCCGAACTAGCGATGACATTGCTTTAAGTCGATATATGTTAAGAAAAAGTAAAGAGAGTTTATTTAGGATGTGTTTAGAACCGCGCAATATAGATTTACGCCAAACAGCAATGCAGTTTGGTTCTCCTGCTTCAGTAGGCAGGGTTTGGATTGGTTTATCTGCTGAACACATGAAATATTTACTACAGCCGAACTTGTAACGGCAGTAATTATAGTTGCTTTAAGTTAAGAAATGACACACAACACTGCATTTGAGTCGTTTATTTGAAAATATTATGAAGCTTTGCTGTAGCTTGGTTGAGCGGCAGAAACCGAACGCAGCCAATCGACGGCAGACAGCTATAGACAGGATTGGAATGAGTCCAACTACGTCACTAGACTTTCTGCCGATCTCATAAGCCTTCTTTTAATAATACTGATCAAAATGGACCAGGTTTAACGAATGCATTGAGTAACACGGCATTACTAGCATTCACTTTGAGGACGTGGGTAGTACCCCGGGATGACGACGGAGGTTGACCGGCGGATCACGTAGGAGGCCGGCCGTTCTGATATGACTCGATCACATATTGGGGATCTGCACCGTTACTTTCTAGCATGAAAAATATTAAAACTTAATAAAGTGACGCATTAACAGCTATAGAGCGGGAATCAAAACAGCTTTTAGCCTGCTTATTACGATGCCACTAGAGGGCACCAGCGCGGCTAATCACCCCCAAACATTCATTCATTCATTCATTCATTCATTCATTCATTCATTCCATCTTTATTTATTCTCGGAGGTTCATTGAGGGTAGTCCTCATTTTCAGTGACGCCGAGATTACATAGTAACAATGGGATAACAATAGATATCCCAGTAACACTGGGTCGTAATTTGGGTGCAGGAAAAACGACAACTGTGGTCGTTCTGTAGAGGAGGACAGTCTGTGTTTTGAGTTGCAGTTACAAAACGCAACTACACAACAAAATATTAGCTAGATAAGTGAGCAAACTGGACCAGACAGAATACAGAATTCTAGGGCAGAGTCTGCTGGTTTTGTTTACCCATAGCAACGGTTGCTATGCGTCGCAGGTTGAAAATGAGATCGTAGAGACAAGTAAAAAAAAAAAAAAGTAAAGAAAAAGTAGGCACACTAACTATAGCCATTGTAAATTGAAATACTATCGACAAAATATCCCACCTAAATTAAGGCATGTTTTAAGCCTACAGCAAATATGCAGCCCATAGCAACGGTTGCTATGAGTGGCTGGTTGAAATGAATGAGAACGTCTCACAGGAGTTCATGATGGCATCACGAGAATTAACTTCAAGATCGTGATACCATCAGCTTATATATATTATGGTGGCTTTAATGTGAACTTTGGAATATGCCTATGTTCTCACTTGAACGCTGTACATCGTTCTTTTCACAATACACCATATTTTTAAGCAAATAAAGTTGTTTACTTAAGATTACTGAGCGTTTTATCAACGACTGGTCCGTGAAAATATTCTCGCTGCACCGGTAGGGACGCTGTTGCGAGACCACCAATTGAAAAACATTAGTCGGTGAGACGTGACCGCATCACGAAAATCTTCGAAATTTCGTGACGGTATCACGATGTAATAGATTAATTTTCGTGATGCCATCACGACTTGCCGTGAGACTGGGTTGCCACACAGGATGGCCTACGCCACCACAGAGCCTACAGAGTGCGGCCAGTTCGAACGTCTTATTTGGCAGCAGTCTCACGTTACCCATGGTAACAGAGGGAGAACAGCGCTGAGAAGTGAAGCGTCTCTTCTCTTCTCGACGTTGTTTTCCTGCTCTGCATCCACGGCGGGTCTTACGAAGCATCTCCGTGGGGATCTCATGTCCGTCCCGAGGGAACACCACAGCTCTATGCAGGGCAATCAGCTGTTCCCTCCTCCTGCGCACGGTGGCCGCTTCTTGCATAGTAACGTTGGCCGGTCTGGATGTTAAAAATATTTGGCTATGAGACTCCCAATAAAAAGCAAAACAACAAAAGTGCAATGCTGTCTGAAAAACTATATACAAAAGTAATCTCCACAAAAAGGGAAGCAAAAAGTGCTGTTGCAAGCAGCTGCCGGCTTCAACCGGCATCGCAAAAAAAAAAAATAATAATTTTACCATTCACGGTGTGCAGCTCGCACATGATTTACAAGAAACTCTGCAGCAACAGAACCAACTTTCCACACACCAAGTGGAAACAGAAAGTTGTGGATTTACTGATCTAACGTTGCTTCTCTGATATTCTCTGAAACTCCCGGCGGACTTTAACGGAAGCAGACAGAGAACATGTCTGCTGGAAGATCTGCGTCTCTCTGCTGGACTCTGCTGTCAGTCTGTCTGCTGGCTTCTTCCTCTGCAGGTCAGCTCAGCTCTACATTATTCTCTCAGTCTTGTTCTTCATGCTTGGAGTTTTCCTCTGCTCTATTTCACTCACACATTCAGAGTCTGTAGGAGCCACATCTATTTGTCAAGACCATGTTTCCTATTTGGCATGTCGGATTGTAACCCTATATACTCTTCACGTATATTATGTAAAGAATCATTTGAATGGTGCCATTTACTAATTTCTTGGTTGACACAATCTTCCATGCGTGGCAGGGGAAACCAATCAGGTTTAGTAACGGCGTTCAGTTTACAGAAATCAGTACAGAATCTGGGGGTATTATCTGACTTGGGCACCAAAAGACAAGGTGAAGCCCAGCTGGATGATGAGGGCTCAGCAATGCCATGCTCCAACATGTACTGTATTTCAGATTCAAGATATTTACGCTTTTCGGGGTTTACCCTATAAAACCTCTGTCTGACCGGCTGAGCATCGCCTACGTCTATATCGTGCTCTATCAAATGTGTCTGCGTGGGAATGTCACGGAACAAACAAGGATATGAGCCAATCAACGCTGATAAATCCATCTGTTTTCGACTCCAACAAATGACCCAACAACACACTCAAATTACACAAGGACTCTGAGTGCTTCAGAAGGCCCTACAACACAGTGGGATCCAAACATGGCAACCCATCCTCCACCTCAGCTGCCACAGACTGAGGGGCATGGACAGCAGATACTCTGCCTGCTGAGCAAACCGGACGTGCGCCCCCCGAAGAAGACGGAGCAGCATCACAAGACTTAGAAGAATCACGACAGTAAAAGGGTTTTAGCAGATTGACATGGCACAGTTGAGTCTTTCTTCTGCGTTCCAGAGTAGAGATGATATAGTTAAGCTCTGATACCTGCTTCACTACTTCATGTGGACCCGAGAACTTAGCCTGCAAAAGTGAAGTAATTATAGGTAGCAGCGCTAAAACCCGGCCGATCGAACATTTTCTTCATCCTACTCTGCGCAGATGACAGCTTCTGTTTTGCCAACTCCCCGGCTACATACAGTCATTGCCGGAAACCATTAACGTAGTCAATCAGATTTTGTGGAGTTTCTGCTTCCTTCCACTGATCGTAGATCAAAGTCAGTGGGCCACGCACCCTGTGCCCAAACACCAAGTCATTCGGACTGAACCCAGTACTTTCCTGCGTGACCTCTCTGGCAGCCAGCAATAACCAGGACAATCCTTCCTCCCAGTCTCTCTCCATCTCAACACAGTAAGCACGCAACAGGGACTTCAGCGTCTGATGGAACCGCTCTAGAGCTCCCTGGCTCTGCGCATGGTATGCAGAGGCTTTATTGTGTTTAATGTGCAACAGTTTCATGATTTGAGAAAACAAATGGGAAGAAAAGTTTGAACCTTGATCCGACTGGATGATCTTTGGAATCCCAAAAACCGAAATGAACTGACTGAGTGCACGCGCAACAGACCTAGCTGTGCTCGTGTGCAGCGAGTAGGCAGCTGTATAGTGAGTAGTCTGATACATCACAATAAGAAGGTAAACTGCACCAGACTGAGAAGGAGGCAATGGACCCACATAATAAATGATCAGATGTTCAAAGGGTTGGCTGACCGCTGGAATGGGAAACAGTGGCGCAGCCGCTATGTTCTGATTAGGCTTGACTGTGAGCTGACACGTGTGACATGTCCTAATGTATGCAGCAATATCTTTTTTCAAACGTAAGTTTTATGGACCCCCCAGTGATCAGCCTCATGTGCCAACTTCAACACCGCTTTACGAAATTTAGCTGGCACCACAATCTGGATGACGATGGTCGCCGATGAAACTGTCGCCGTGTGGAACCCACTTTCTCACGAGAACCTCATCGTGAACGAAATAGCCTCGAGAGCTATCGTTAACCGCTCCTGCCGGCAGCACCTGCTCAAACAAAGCCGTCAGAGAGGGATCAGCTTGTTGCTCAACCTTCAGGTCTTCCAGTGAAACTGAAAGAGGAACATCTGATAAGGATAATGCACACAATTCTGGTGCTTTGTGCTTCACCTTGTTCACCTCGCCTTCGTGCACAGCATCGGCCCGCACCATGGTGCGCATCACCGCACACGCAGTAAAAACCTCTGGAAAGTTCACTTCACTATCGTCAGGCCGATTTCTGACTACAGTGTAAACCCAGATTTTGATTGAACTCAAAGGGATTGAGTTCATATTACTTAAATGTGTCTAATTTATTGACATTACTTGTTATTTCGGGGCGGCACAGTGGCGAGGTGGTTAGCACTGATGCCTCACAGCGAGAAGGTCACCGGTTCGAATCCATGGGCCGGCTGGCCTTTCTGTGTGGAGTTTGCATGTTCTCCCTGTGTCTGCGTGGGTTCTCTCCAGGTTCTCCAGCTTCCTCCCACCTTCCAAAGACATGCTCATTAGGTTAATTGGTGATTCTAAATTGTCCGTAGGTGTGAATGTGAGTGTGAATGGTTGTCTGTCTCTGTGTGTGGCCCTGCGATAGACTGGCGACCTGTCCAGGGTGTACCCCCGCCTCTCGCCCGATGACAGCTGGGATAGGCTCCAGCAGACCCCCGTGACCCTTAACAGGACTAAACAGGTATAGAAGATGGATGGATGGATGTTATTTCTGATTTAGCTGAATTTTTTCATGTCTTTTCTTATTGTAATTGTGTTTTTAAGTCCAATCAGTATTTCTACTCAAACAAACTAAGTTTGTATTACTTAAACATGTGTCATTTCTTTACATTAATACTTTTGAATGGCCTATCTTATTGTAATTATGTGTTTGAGCTCAAATAACTCAATATCATTAAGTTTACATGTTACTAATAGCAACGCATTGATGTCATGCACCCCCCAAAAATCTAGTTTATACCAGTTTTGACACAGTGGCACTGATGAGCTCTGAACATTTTGAGACAGACGGAACAGAACAAAGAAATAATTCAGCTGTATTGAAATTTTCGACAAGTGAACTTCTAGCAAGCAAGTTGTTCGATCCACTTTTGAAGCCTTTGATGAATGACCACAAAGCCACAAAATGGTAAGTTGGAAGGTAGCTAATCAGCTAATTCTGCCCCACTTTCTTAGCTAACGTTAGCTATGTGTTCACTGGCAACGTTGGCTAGCGCCGGTAACGGAAATTGTGTGTTGCTCCCCGACAGCTAATGCAAGTTACCGGACACCTGAAGCAGGTACCTATCGGTAGCTCAACCACAGGCCACGGACCAGCGAACGTCCCGGTAAGTTTATTGTGACACCGAGTACGAGTACGCAGAGTCCACCCGGTCATAAAATTTGTGCTGGCGCGTCCTGCGGCCGTCCGCTTTGGGTGCACTTTGAGTCCGCTCCGTGTCGAGTCCGCGTATGTTCCGCCCAAGGTCACCACATAGTCTGGCAGAACGTATGTGGACTGTACACGGAGTGGACTCCAAGGATGTCCGCGTGGACTCAAAGCGCATTTAAAGCGGACTCAAAGCGGACATCTGCCGGACATGTCGGAGCAAAGTTCAAGCTTTATGACCGCGCAGACTCTGCATATGCGTCACACAATAGACTTAGTGATTTTAATGTGACACTGGGCTGACGTCACTTGACTCTGAAACTTCTTTACTCTGTTGCTTCCAGACAGCTAAAGTTGAGCTGAGACGGTGAAGCAGCTAGCAACAGACCTGCAAACATCCTGGTATGTTGGTGCACACTAGCTCACATTATTAGTTAACTAAGTAGCTTTAAATTCTTGATTTATTTTTTTGATGGTTGGCTGTTTGTCCCACTCTTAGCTGTCATGCCTCTTCAATGTTTTGTTATTTAGCTAATGTTAGCTTGCTGTGTTAATTTGGAAAGCCAATTTCAAATAGTTCTTTAAAGAGGTAAAGAAGAAAAAAATGGATCAGTGTAATGTCGCAGTTGTATGTAAGTATTTTGCACCACTCTATTAATTGAAAGACATTTTGAGTTTCAGGCACTAACATAGTTAAGTGTGGAGGGGGCGTGGTGCATCAGCTGCAGGAGAGAGGTGTGGAGAGGGCTCATGAGAGCAGCACCAGGTGAGAGTGATTGGCACACCTGTATCCTGTTAGACTAATCACTCTCTCCTTTTAAACACAGTAGCGTGCTGGACCTAGACAGAGGAGACACGATGCAGAGACCCACACACGGCTGTCGGCAGCGCTGAAGACTGAATGCCTGCGAACGACAGCTTAGGATGTGTGGATGTGTTGTGTTGAAAAATAAAGGAACTTGAACGTCATCGCTCTCAGGTTCATTACCTGTTGAAGAACCCACAGTGGCATCAGAGAACACCACATTAAGTTTGATCACTTAGAATATACAATTTAGTTGAATTGGTATTAGAGCAATGCTTACTTAATCTGAGTTAAATAAATGTGTGGGGAATGATTGTTTAAACTAAGTATCGTTAGTTACTGCAACTCGGTTATTAGTACATTCAACTTAAATGTTCTATTCCCTTATGGGCTCAAGTGCATTGAACGTAGTCCATTTCACTTGTTCAATTAATGCTTCATTACTTAAAAAATTTAAGGCAACAACTTACCTGGATTTTTTATTTTTATTTTTTTAAGTAAATTCTACTTATCCGGGTTTACAGTGTATCGGGACAGAGTGGGGGTACCGGTGGACCATCAGCCCAAACCCGGCTTCCAGCCGCGCTATTTCCCAAAATGAAAGTGATCCCCCCAATCGGCAGTGCCGGCCGCACTCCAACAGGCACTTGACCCTGAACCAGGTCCGAGAACAGCATGACATTGTGCAGCGGGACCTGCAAAATCTTCATGCCCACACCCAACACAGGAACAGAGGATCCAGTGTTGCTCTCCTCTGAAAAGGGCAGCACTGAAGCCTGGATAAAGGAGTCAAACGCAGCAGTATCGCGTAGAATTTTAATTTTTGGTACTTTCTTCTCACTTCCCACTAGAGAGAAGAAAGCTCATCACCACGGCTATGCTCCCAAGACAAAGCTCTAACCGCTTTCACCCCAACACTACAAAAAAACAAATAAAAAAAAAACAGCGAAATTCAACAGGGGAAAATGTCTCCAAAACACACAGTGAACATTGACCAACTCATGTAATTTCAACCAAACGCTGAACTCTTAATATTCTAAACCCTTACAAATTTCCGCATCTCCACAATGACACCACGTGTAAAACTAGCTACTCAAAGCTTTCACTTTTACACTCAAAAACAATGTACTTACTTCACTTCATTCATAAAAGTCGCAAACAAATTATGAATGAACAAGTAGATGAGCCTCGACTTTGTCACGATCTGGCTCGTAAGCCATGACAAAAGACAAAGAAACGCGGTAAAACATAAAGGTAAACTAATTTTTTTAACAATATTTTACTAACTAATTTATTTAAACAAACCAACAGAACCTATAAGAATGAATGATATTTGAGTTTGAGGATCATTGTGTCTGTTGATGGATGTATGATAGTGTATGTGCATTGTTGAGGGGTGTTAAAACAACACAACCAGGCCAAAGCCAACAGAACCAAAACCCATGTTGGAGTCCAGGTGGAAGATGAGTGAGAGAGAGTGAGGATTGTGACCGTCAGGTTTTATAAGCACAGGGAGACTGGCCAGGTTCTCCCAATTGCTCAAATTAGACCCGCCCACTGAGGTACCTGCAAAAACGGGGGGAAAAACACAAAACAGGCCCTAGTGGCAGGTGGGATAATTTTATTTTATTAATTTTTTTTGTGGAGACTGAATGCCGGAGTTCTTTTTTCCTAAGGGTGAGAACTGGGGTTATTTGAAGCCTCGTTTGCAGTTGATCTTTTTTTTTTCTTGGACGTTAGTAGAGTCAAGCTAATGTTGCCACGTGAGGTGAATTTAAATGTTTTAGAACTTGCCTGGTATAGAAAGACCATCACCACTTTATTATTTTTTGTGCGGTAACCCTTGGGTGGCCCCTGGCGTGCCTGGGAAAGCCGACGAAGACTAGGTGAGGTCTAACTATTTTAGTTCGGTAGAGAGGAAACCAGGGAAGTTGTAGAACAGGTTCAAAGTGAGCAAAAACCTCTAGTTATGTGGTGGCATGTGGTAAAATTCGGTGGTCTTTGTTTTTACAGTATTCTTTGTCGGGTCGGTGATATTTTGGGTGAGCTGACTGGAGGAGTTATATGTGAACATGCCCACTGTGTGAACATCAGCAAATACAGGTGCTTTGTTTTGTGTGTGTGTGACCTTTAGTTTTGTAGGGAAGTCGGCCCAATTTTGGTGGCTACCACTGTGATGTTACTAGCTGGGTGAAGGCAGTAACTTTGTGTGGTGTGGTGCCACATTCGTTGTGGATGTGACTTTTCCATGTGTTTGGTCACTGGGATTCATTGACTTCAATTTGGTTTGTGGCTGTTCTCCATGATGTGTGGGTCACAACACGTTTTGTATCTGGTGTCAATGTTGTGTCATGTGTAAAGGCATCAATTTTTGCATGTCTTGGAAGATGGGGCATGATCGCAGAGGAGCTTTGTTCATTTGCAGGACTCCTGGAGGATTCCTTTTGAGGGTGGAGGTGTTACGCCCCTCTGCTTCCTCCACTGGTTGTGCAAGTCTTTGGCTTGTGCTTAATCACCTTAACCAGCAAAGGAGGATATATATATATATATATATACATATATATATATATACATGTTGACATTCATGAATATCATGAATAAAAACAACAACAAACTCCAATAGGAGTTAAATTACCACGTTGCCCATACTGCTGATCTAAAGCAGCTAAAGACTTGGTATAAGGCTGTGGGTCATGGGCGTAGGCCAGGGCTATTCCATTAATTGGGAATTGAGGCCAGCTCATGAAACTGAGGCAAACTAAGGGGCCAGAGAATAAAAGTAATCACGGTAACAAATAAAAAAAATTACAACAACATACTGAAGGAGTCAATGTATTCTATTTTGTAAATGCGGAACAACATATGCACAAAGGGTTGCCAATTCCCTGAAAAATAAATAAGGGACACCTCATTGGCAGGGCCAGTTGACCCGGTTGCCTTCACCCTTCCCAGCGTGATGAAGTTTTAGCTTTTTTTTTGTGTGTGTGAAACGATTTTTGAACTAGATAGATAGATAGATAGATAGATAGATAGATAGATAGATTCTTTATTAATCCCAAACAGGGAAATTTCTTAATTTCTCAATTTGACTCAAACCTGAATTGAATTAGATTCATATTTTTGAGTGATATGAAGACGTGCAAAACAAATTATAATTCAACAATTTATTTTTAATACGAAATATTAAAATTAACAGAAACCTGTCCTGCTGTAAAACTGTATAAATTAATATAAAACAATAGAAAGCAGAACATTCCTCTTGTAAAAGTGCAATAAGAAAAGTGCGAGTAAAAGTTGTTGTCTTTTTCGCAAGCAACAGTACCTTGACCAATGAGATGAGAGGGATTCCTGCTGTCAGCTCATTGGTCACAGAGCAGGAGACGGTTATGTGCGGTCCCTCATAATATATGTCAACCACAGGATGTGTCTCTAGACATGGTTGTTGAAGAAATGAGAAGCTACTCATTGCATCAGTTGGGCTTAAATAACTTGTTGTCAGCTGAACAGACTGTCCTCCTCTACAGAACGACCACAGGTGTCGTTTTTCCTGCACCCAAATTACGACCCAGTGTTACGTTTGGGGGTGACTAGCCGCGCTAGTGCCCTCTAGCGGCATTGTAATAAGCAGGCTAAAAGCTGTTTTAATTCCCGCTCTATAGCTGTTAATACGTCACTTTATTAAGTTTTAATATTTTTTCATGCTAGAAAGTAACGGTGTAGAACCCCAATATGTGATCAGTTTATCCAAATAACGCCTGGTTGGAAGTTTGCTCCGATGTTTTCGGAGAAGTGAAGCGCCACCTGTGGAACCGGGGGCGGCGGGTCATCTCAGAGACGAACGGCCGGCCTCCTGATGTGATCCGCCGGTCAACCTCCGTCGTCATCCCGGGGTAGAAAACGAGCCGATTAGTGTAAAAATACTACCCACATCCTCAAAGTGAATGCTAGTAATGCCGTATTACTCAATGCATTCATTAAACCTGGTGCATTTTGAACTGTATTATTAAAAGAAGGCTTTTTTTTTTATTATTATTATAAACACATGTTTATTTTTTAGTCATGTCAACACAGTATATTAAAAGAAGGCTTATGAGATCGGCACAAAGCCTAGTGACGTAGTTGGACTCATTCCAATCCTGTCTATAGCTGTCTGCCGTGGATTGGCTGCGTTCGGTTTCTGCCGCTCAACCAAGCTACAGCAAAGCTTCATAATATTTTCAAATAAACGACTCAAATGCAGTGTTGTGTGTCATTTCTTAACTTAAAGCAACTATAATCACTGCCGTTACAAGTTCGGCTGTAGTAAATATTTCATGTGTTCAGCAGATAAACCAATCCAAACCCTGCCTACTGAAGCGGGAGAACCAAACTGCAATGCTGTTTGGCGTAAATCTATATTGCGCGGTTCTAAACACATCCTAAATAAACTGTCTTTACTTTTTCTTTACATATATCGACTTAAAGCAATGTCATCGCTAGTTCGGCAATACTAGATATTCGATGTAATCAGTATATATATCTTTTTACAACCCTATTTTAACATATATGTTTGAAAACTGAAAAAACTACAAATATCACGTGACTTGGTATCAAGCTATATGTCGCAGCTCAAGGGATTTGTAGTTTCTACCACGATTAGTGATTTCCTTGAATAGGAGGTTATAAATAATAAAATAAATACATAGCCGGGGGTTTAAGGGTGTGGAAACACATTTCTTACCAGAATTTAAGCATATAATTGTCAAGTGGGTGAAAAGATACCATTTTGGACAGCGCTCCCACTTTCTGTCTATATCCACTAGGTATAGTCACACAGGCACAAAAGGCAGAGTTCATAAGCTTTCTACAGCACTTTGTCCCATGTCTATAGCCCCTTTTGATGCAGAATTACAAGCCTTCAAAAATTCTCAGAAGTCAGGGTTCAAAGGTCAATAGTTCAAAGGAGTCAGTTACAATCCCATAACTAACATATGTTATTCCCCAGGTTGAGACCTTTCCAACAATATCTTTATTATAGTCCTACAACAAAGTATGGATTTTCACATTTCATGAACACAGCTGTGCCCAGGCTTAGATTCAGAGAGCCTTTTGAGGGCTCAGCCCATGATATAAGTATTTTTTTTAAACAATGAGAAAACATCATGTAAGGTAATCATATCTGACAGATTTACAAATGAATTAGTAATTTATATTGTATCTGCTCATTTGTTTTTGCCAATTAATTCCACCAGACATTTTGAACCTGTGTGTAAACTAACATCAAAACAGCTATTTGTCAAGGGACTTTGAGTAAATCAGTTACACATACCGTTGTTATGATGTCCAATAGGTCATTTCTGACATCTGTGTGTTTCAATGAAAAAACAGCATCTCAACAAAACACTAATGAGGATATGCGACAGAGGCATTCCTTGATTTCAGGATATTGTAACTTCTATCCTCACCTATAGTGGAACTACTGGTTCACAGCTTATGCCTTTAACAATAAATGTTAATCAAAACTAAATCAATTCTGAGTAATTAACAAGCAATATAAGCACAAAAATTCAGCTGATGGGTAAGAATGTACTTCTCGATGACATGGGCTTGTCTTTTATGCTGGCTAAGCTACTGTAATGGGTGTGATTGGATGAAGTTGTCTGTTAACCCCTCACCTTTTTTTAGTGAAAACAAACCTATTCAGGCTGCTAATTTATAAACTGTAAACAATCATGAAACTGAATTGAATGGAAATGAACACAGACAGAGACAGGTGGCAGGTATTTTATTTTAAAACATTACCAGACATTAACATTTATCATTCATGTAGCCAGGGTGGTTAGCACTGATGCCTCACAGCGAGAAGGTCACCGGTTCTAATCCATGGGCCGACTGGTTCCTTTCTTTGTGGAGTTTGCATGTTCTCCCTGTGTCTGCGTGGGTTCTCTCCGGGTACTCCCACTTCTTCCCGCCGTCCAGAGACATGCTGGTTAGGTTCATTGGTGATTCTAATTGGTCGTAGGTGTGCACGTGAGTGTGAATGGTTGTCTGTCTCTCTATGTTAGCCCTGAGATAGACTGGTGACCTGTCCAGGATGTACCCCGCCTCTCGCCCGATGACTGTTGGGATAGGCTCCAGCAGACCCTGCGACCCTTAACAGGAATAAGCGTGTACAGAAGATGAATGAATGAATGAATTCATGTAGCCTGTCTCCTCAAAGATCAAGCAAAACAGATCATAAAGCAGTTATATCAAAGAATATATAATAACTGTCAGTCTCCATAACTGGCATACAACACAGCAACAATAACAAAATCACTATGACACAGTAACAGTCTATTTCAGGATGTTACCTTTGAATGTTGTCTTTGCCAGGAGTTTTTCCACTTTGTCCCACTGCAAGACAGACAGATAGACAGCATTAAGTATTACTGTTAAATTGCTTTAAGATTATTGGAAAATGTACAACGACACATTCCTCAGGTATGCAGATATTTTGTAATCATAATACCTGGCTATGTATGCAACAGCCTGTATTTGAAGATGACGCGATAAATTAGTGTAGCCAAGTTAGATAAAAAGGTGCATTATGTAACACAGTACATGTAGTACACAATCTAGTACATTGTGTACTACTTCACACTTTAAATGATCCAGTGATCACTCTGACCTGTCATGAGGGCCTCAGGTTCTCAGGGACCATGCCTGATTTCAGACATAGGGCAGTTATATATTAATATATTACTTAACTACTTCAACAAACGCTTTCTCTTCAGAACAATAGATACTGTGATTGGTAAATTAAGTATGTAAAGTATGATAATAACATTTGAAAATCAGCTTACAGGCACCAATGGACACCTGTCTTATCTGTCTGTCCTTTTCCATTCCAGGTTTTCACTTTTTAAACAACTTTATTTAGCTTTAGCAACATGGTTACAAACATGATATTCACCTGTGCATGTCCTGACGTCTTCTAAAAGTCATATTTACGTAACTGTTATCATGATAGCTAGCTAGCTAGCTACCTTTAAAAAAAATAACTTTTGGCTAGTTGTTTTAATTTAACGTTAGCTCTTATAACGTTAATTATCCCCCGTAGTAATTCTAGATAGTATACTAGAAGGCGAATCAACATTAAAACGATCTGACAACATGTTATATTGTTCTCAAATGTTAATTAAACACATTTGCTGTATTTACCTTAATTCGTCCAACTATGACACCGATGTAGTGGATTAATCCCCGCAATCCGCAATACTCCCCTGGTAGGAGCGCTAGTGCGACCCACTGGGTCGTTTTCCAGTGCATGTACAAACGACCACTGTGGTCGTATAAGTTGGAGGACTTGTTGCAGCTGAAAGATAATCACCCATGCAGTAATTATCCAACAGGAGGCTCCTACCTGTTTGCTTAGTTAAATCCAGGTAGAGACTTTTTTTTTTTTGGCCAGACAGTCTATATGGTCTGCAGATCTGCTATCTCTATAACTTTCATATTTATTTATTTTCTTAACACCTCTGGTGAAAAACAGGAACCAAACTCTTTCCTTCAGATTCATCTGAGATCTTTCCAGAGATCTATTAACTCTGCTCCACCACTGACGTCTAGACTCCTTCCTCCATTTGGGACATTGCTCTGAGAAGTTGATTCTCATCATCAGAGTCTAATCACCAACAAATTCTTAGCTCTAAACTCGTTGTTATGGTCCTGGGTTTCCAGTGCTGGTGCTGTTTTTCTTCTTTTTTCCCTCATTAGGCTCACCTGGGCAGGCATCTGGCAGGAGCACCTGACTCAGCTGTGACCAGTTTTCAATCAACACTCTTTAAAAGGCTGGCCATGGCTTCCCTCCAGTGCCAGATAATTCCACATGTTATGGTTTGTGCTAGCTCTCAGGCCTTGCCTTGTGGCTTTGAGCATTTATCTTTTGCAAACCTAGAACTCATCTCTTGTGTTTTTCCCTCTTTTCCAGTGCCTCCCAGAGAGAGCCAGATTCCTAGCCTGACGTAGCCATACTCAATTCTAGTCAGAATGTGAGTCTGGTACCGCTCCATAGGGCTGTGATTATGGGGCGTGTTTCAACCGAACCAGGAAAAAAAATGCCTCTGCACTCAATTGGATAGACCTAACCAGCAACGGAGTGTGCGACGCATGTTGTGTCCCATCTTCTTAGCGACCATCGGAGCCAGCTTGTTTGACTGTCCGTTAAATAAAGTTTGAAAAAACAAAACAAAAAAAACATCGGAGCCCGCTGATAAATTAAACTTTTGCCGAATCCCGTAGGAAGGACGGCAAAAACATCTTTCCGATTAACAAATGCCTTGATCGCATTTTTCTGTTCCTCTTTTAAAATTAATGCGCTGTCGATATCTTCTAGAACAGACTCGATGGCAGAATCTACACATCTCAGTTCTCCAGCGGCAGCCATCTTTGTTGTAAACAAATTCAACCCAAGCGCTCTTTGGTGACGTGGTTGATTATGTTACTGTTGATCATCTATCCATCATCGTATAAAGCCTGCCCTGAGAATCTGATTGGTACGAACAGCTTCTGTTCCAGCATAATTGCGCCTCAACGGAGCGACACCAGACCGAACTTCCAGACCAAAAAATGTTGTGGGCGGGACTAAGTTCGGCTGGCACCCAGGCTACCAGATTCCTGCCCTGGCAGCCGCTTTGTGAAACTCGTTTTCTCCTGGAGTTTCCAGCGCCTTTTGTTTGCCTTTTTTGCATTTTTGTTTTATGTTCCGGGAATTATGTCCCTGCTGAGTTTTGTGAATAAACTCAAGTCCTTTGACTTTAACACACAGTATTGTCTCTTCCTTAGGGGTCCAGCCTCCAGCTGAACAGACCTTCACACTCTTATTGTGTTCATTTGTTCCTCTTTCTTTATTAAACTGCATCATTACTGTCAGCATATTTACAGCAGCAGCTTTTTACAGTTTTTTTCTCTTCTTAACACCTCTGGTGGAAATGTTTGAGAAACAGAGAAGTGGACGACCACAAACAGTTTGCTGCTATTTGTAAAAGCTGACACATCTCACAACAAGACACAAAACTCACACAATGTACACACTAAGAGCAGCCAAAGGAGACCACACTATACTGAGAAGTGCCACTATCACACCATCTGATCAGACTACAGTTCAGTGCAGTCAGCAGGAGGAAGTTGCTGCTGTGGTTTTACATGCAGAGTTCAAAAGTTCAACATTAATAATTGGATCAAGAGACAGTTTGAGAGGCTGAAAACTCCCAGCAGAGGATCTCTGTCCTCATCAGTCTGTCTCTTTATTCTCTCATGGTTTTTGAAATCAGCTCCAGACTGAAAGCTCAGTAACTATTGGATGGATTGTTACAACAGAAACAGATTCGGGATCAATCCTAATAATATTGCTGCATTCCGGAAAACTGGGATGTCGGAAATTTCTGATCTCCTACTAGTAAAAATGCTCTGGAATGCCACTTGAAGTCAAAGGTCCTACTAATGAAGTTGGGGAGATGATGAGATGAGATGCAGCAGCCTGACGTCACAGATATCGTCCTATTACACAACATGACTTTTGCGTGAAGATATGTCCCTATAATTTCTCTGCATAAAGTTGAAGATGAAGTGTAGCCTAACGTAACAAAACAACAACGAACTAGTCTGATAAAAAAGAGGAGGTTTGTTGCGTGTCTACTGTTAGCTTTCAGCACAGAGAGAAATATATCACCTATTGCTGGTGGAAAAGAATTTGGGAGACCTCAATTTCAAACATTGTCAGTTACAAATATTATCTTATTGCAGTCGGCCATGTTTATTGTTTATGTTCTACTTCGTTCTCCTAGAAAGCTTTGACGTCACATCTAGTACACTCCAAGTGGGATAAAACCGACATCCCAGCTTTCTGGAATGTAGTATGAGATTCAACTTTCAAATGTCATGACATTCCATCAGCCTCATGCTAGAAAATGTTAGCACGCTACTAAGAAGGTGAACATGATGAAGATCATCAGCATGTTAGCATTTGGTGTTAGCATTAGGTGTTAGCATTTTGATGTTAGCATTTATGTGAGACTAAAGCTGTAGTAGTGAACCATGGTGGAGAGAAAGAAGAGCAGCTGTACCTCTGGTCTTTGACTTGTCTTTCTTGTCTCTGATGAATATTTGTCCATAAGTGACGTCTTGTGGTGTCCTCACTGCTGAGTAGACTGCAGCTGGATCACTGTCTGGAAAATACAATGGATACACATCACATTACTGCAGCTCCACACTAGTTGCCTTCTGATAGAACAGACAAGGCAGGAACACATCCATGTATTTGGACTGTACTTGGTCAGATGGTATTTTGAACTGGATCAGAACCTGGACAGAGACAGATGATGTGAATGTGACAGGCAAGAACACAGACACTCACACCTACGGCCAATTTAGAATCACCAGTGAACCTAACCAGCATGTATGAGCATAGTTTGAACATGATTAGAGCTGGACTGAGATCTTCTCTTGATCTTTTCTCTAAGATCACTTTACTGCTTCAGTCTTTGTGAACTATGAGGCCTCACTTGAGTGTTTTCAATCAACTAATGAGTACAACAGTCTGACCTGACACCATCCCTGCAGTGTCTCCATGTGACCAGTAGAGGGAGATGTTTGCTTTCCAACATCATGTCCATCAGAGTGTCTCAGAGACATTAGCAGCCTTCTGAGGGGACACAGAGGTTACATCTGCAGGACCTGAGGACTGTCCAAGGTTGGACCCAGCAACCTGCTGCCACATATACTGAGAGACAGGACATCATGGAGGTGGAGCAGCAGCAGCAGCAGCAGCAGCAGCAGCAGCAGCAGCAGCAGCAGCAGCCCTGTGTGCTGCTTCAGGACTGATGTGCAGTAAAAGAGTCAACATGTGATGGTCATCAGTTAGTAGGACAGCAGCTTTCTTCTGTCTGATGGAGGCAGAGGATGTAAATGAACATTGAAATCAAAAGCCAGCAGCTCTTAGTCAGTTACTCTGTGATGGTGAAGTAATTTGATTTATGTTTGCTTTCCTACAGAACAGATGCATGGACCCATTTGTCTTCACATGTTGTTGTTGTTCCTTATATCCAGTGCTGCTTCTTTCTCATCTCATTCCAATGGGACTGGAACAGTGTGGAACAGCAGTGGTCTAAGCATGCAGCCCTGAGAGGCTGTTCAGTGTGATGGTCCTGGGCTAACCGAGGTCTCCTAAACAAGTCCAGGATCCAGTTGCAGTGGGAGGAGTTGAGGAAGGTGACTGTGTTGAATGCTGAGTTGTAGTCTATGAAAAACATTTGTACATATTCATGTGTTCATATCCTATATCTGTAAAAGACAAAGAAAAGAGACACTGTATGTTTTGGTCAAAGACCAGTGACACTTCTGAATATCTATGACGTAATACGTCTATGAGATCAAGCTCCATTAAAGTTAACAAGGGAAGAGGGAAGACTTTAAGGTGATTCATTAATTCCATGTGAGAAGATTAAGAGTTTCATTGAATCTAAGAAGCTGCCTCTGAAATAATGACAATAAAGAACTAACATTCATTGTAGTATTGTTTATTTTTGTTTCACAAGCCAGAATACAATGAGTATAAGTTCTGTGTTCAATAACTCAACTAACTAAATCATTTCTATAAAGAGAGAATGAAAGTGGACCAAGCTCAGATCCTAGAGGTTCTCCATTAACAGCAGTAAGCAGCACACTAGCTTTACACAGTCCTACATGATGGATACAGTTATTATTAAAGCAGCTGCTTCAACAGGACGTGATCCAAAGATCAATGAACGAGGTTAGCCAGCACAGAAAGATTAGAAATAAACCTTTAGTTAATAAGACAGCACAGCATTGTCTCAGCTGTAATACTCAGGATCACCAGGATTATTAGGAAGAAACTAAATGGGATTGTTTTAAAGGTTTAGTAACCTTTCAAAATAAAACAGGAAATGACTGCAATAAACACAAAGCAGTGACAGCAATGCAATAAACAGCCTCCCAGTCATTAATCAAATCAAATCATTCATTAGATGGATCAGAGGATCACAGACAGTCAGAGGTCTTATCTATGTCTATCTGCCTCACTTGATGAAAATGACACATGTACCTCTGAAGCAGAATATCAGTAGCTTCTCCAAACAGATAGGACCAGAGTCCGATGAATTTATTTCACTCGACCATTAAAAGACTCATTTAGAGAGAGTCCAGTTTTAGAAAGACTTGAAACACATCCAGATCTTCTTCAAACAGGCGTACTGTGGTCTGAGGGGCTGAGGGGACCAGTCAGAGTCCAGCAGCTGGACATCAGTGGGTGGACTGGTGGACTATTTCAGTGAAGAGTAGACGACCTCTGGCTCTGGTGGAACCTCTGAACACAGACAAATCAAACACTGTTGTTAGATCACAGGGTTTACAATCCTGATGCTTCTATGAAGACACTCTCTGCACTTTAGTTGTGTTTTGAACTGTCCAAGAAAATGAAGACATAAGACACAACCTGGAAGAGCTTTAATAAATAGCTGCTTGATCATGTGCTGCTTTATATGGCAGTAATCACTAATGAAAAGAACTGTTGCAGGTTTAGGACAACACCCCCACATGTCACAGGAGACGTGTGTTCATAAATACAGTCCAGTGTGGACCCTCCCATCACCACTTCACTATGGCTGCATATGTTTATAGTACCTAGGGTTGCCACCTTTCAGAAATGAAAATAAGGGACGCCCACCACGGCTCCTCTGGGCCATGACCACCAGGGGCCCGACTCCTGTGGGGGCCGCAGTAGTGCCATGTTTTATTGAACACAATGAACACATTCTCTTATAAAGTGCAGTTAATTAAATCTTTAATGAAATCTGTACCAATGAACTTTTAAAATATGAACAAGTTTATTTATTTATTAACTGTTAATCTGTTAGTATGATTTGTGTTTTTAAATGACCATATATAATATTTATATTGGCTAATTCTACTGTATATTAAATAAATGATCATTCATAAACCACACATGTCAAACTCAAGGTCCATAACTGTATTAGGGTAGATAATATTTATATCTATCAGAACTGACCCGCAGGTGTTTTACGTGCGTCAGACAGGTGTCAATTAGCTCCTCCTCCCAACTTTATTGACAAACTCGTTAGTCTCACTGTTGCCTTGGCAACCGCTCAGCATATCGGTACAGCCAGGGCCGTCGCGAGAAGGCAAGCAAACCAAGCAATTGCTTGGGGCCCCGAGCTGGCCTGGGGCCCCAAGACAACGACTGGTTAAGAATAAAATGCAACGACAAACTGTGTGAGCGCCCCTTTGATAGTAAATGCAGTAAAGTGCAATGACACTGTTATCGGGATCCCCCTCAAGGGGGCCCCTCTCAGTCGTCGCTGACAGCAGCCAGCCAGCCAGGTTCGTGATCTCTGCTGCCGGCAAAATATAAAACCTCGGGAGTCACAATGAAGCGGAATTATCCGTCAGGAAGCCAAAAGACGAAGAAGAAAAAGGAAGAGGAGGATCAGAAAAAACAAGTTTTACATATAAAAGAGTTATGGAAAGAAACAGAACAGGACAGAAAGAAGTGTTCTTCTTCGGTGGAAATCCTTACCCACTTCACTCATGGGGAGAGTTGCCACCATAAAAATTATGATCTTGCCTAAAATCAACTACCTATTCTCTATGATCCCTACAAAACCTTCTAATATGTGGTTTAGATCACTAGAATCCCATATTTCCCAATTTCTCTGGAAGAATAAACCCTCTCGAATCAGCTTGAAAACTTTACAGAAAACTAAAGACAGGGGTGGACTAGATTTACCTAACTTCAATCACTATTTCCTAGCAAATAAGTTACAGTATATCTCAAAATGGCTTAAACCTAGTACAATAGATGAAACATGGATGGACATAGAGCAAACACTTTGTGACAATCTGGAAATTTCTAACTTACCATTTCTTAGCTCAAATATTAGGTCTCATAAGTGCTTTAAGAGCATTAACATCAGCACTTGTTTGACAGCCTGGTGGGAATTTCTAAAAAAAACTAACTCTTCAATGACACCATGTCGGCTCACCCCTATATGGAACAATCCCGATATCTTACTAAACAAAAATATGATTAATTTTACCCAGTGGAAAAATAAAGGAATTAAACACTTAGAGCATTTAATTCATAATAGCAACTTTTTACCTTTACAAGCACTCTCTTCACAGTACGGGATTAGCAGTAACAGATATCTAGAATATCAACAAATCAAATCCATAATAAGTACAAAATTTCCCCTCAATCAATCCAGCCTGGAACTTCCACAAAGTTTCACAGAACTCAGTAGTATTGGTGCTCCAAAGCTATTATCAAAAATATATAGATTAATTTCCAAAATAGATGACTCAATTTCCCTACCAACAGGAAAATGGAAGTCAGATCTACACATTAATCCCAATAACCAGTTCTGGTCAGAAATACTCTTAATCAACTTTAATATGACCAACAGCCTAAATCTGCAACTTATACAATACAAAATCCTCCATAGAACTCATTATACAGGTCAAAGGATGTTCAAGATGGGTCTTAACCAATCAAATATCTGCACGCAGTGCACAAGTAACTTACCAGATAACTACATACATGCTCTGTGGCTCTGTGAACCAGTTAAAAAATTCTGGATCAAGGTTTGTGAGGACTTATCAACATGGCTTAAGTGTAACATACCCACCTGCCCCAAACTATGTATCCTAGGTGATCTAAGTGACATCGATATAGAGATTAACAAGGCCCACATGGTCCTCACCACATTATCCATAGCGAAGAAAACTATCCTCTTGAACTGGAAGACTAAAAACAATGTAAGTATCAACCATTTTAAAAATCTCCTGTCGGATCATATCAGTATGGAGTCCATGTCCGCATCTAACAAATTCCAATCGGCTGACTTCTACTCTCTCTGGGCCCCGCTGATTAGCTACGTCACCTAGCAGGAGGGGGGGTTGTGCGTTCTGCCCTGCTGGGGGCTGTGGGGGTCTGCGGTTGGGCCCCCCTGTTTGCTGTGGCGGGCGCGCTGCTGGTGGGGCCATGATCGGGATGGTCATCGGCCTCGACTGGGTGGCCGGGCTGACCTGGGCGGGGCGGGCGGGGCCTTGGGCCCCGTGGCTCGGGGGTGGCTCCCCTTCCCTTCCTGGGCGGGGGGCTTATCCGGGGCTTGGGGGGCGGGGCTGGCCCGGTCGAGCGGCGTCCGGGGTGGGCCGGCGCACGCCCGTGTGTCCGGTCGCTGCCCCGGGACCCAGACCGCACCCAGAAGGGTGGGGATGGGGGGGGGGGGGGGGGGTAGTGCTATGTCGGGTGCATGGGGATTGGTGTGCGAGAGCTGTGTATGTGTGCGTGCTTGGGGGGGGCGGGGGGTGTATGAGGTGTATTTTGGGATTGGTGTACGAGAGCTATGTGTGCGTGTGGGCATGTGTGCGTTTGGGGGGGCTGCATGAGGTGTATGTGGATAGGTGGGCGAGAGCTAGGTGGGTGTGTGTGGGTGTGTTTGGGTGGGGGCTGTGTGAGGCTCAGGTGGGTTGGTGTGCAAGATGTAGATATGTATGTACAGGCTGGGAGCGTGTGTTTAGGGTAGTATGGTTACTACCTGCCTTGTCCCGCTGGTGCTGGTCGGGTGGGCGACGGGGGCTCCCCTGGCCCTGGCGGGGCCCCGTGCCCCGATCCTCCTCCCGGTTTGGGTCTCTTGGCCGATGTGCTGCTGCTGTGGTTGGGCTGGGTTGCTTTGGGGGGTGTTGAGGTATGGGGCTGACGGGGGCAGAAGCCCACTGGGACGGTTCAGGGCCCTCTAGCTGCAGTCGGTGTGGGCTCTGGTCGTGGGGGTGGCCGCTCCTGTCCCGTGCCGGCCTCCGGGAACAGGGGAACCTTAAGGCCGGTAGCGGCTCGTCTTCTGGGGGAGGTCATCTGACCCCAGACACACATCCCCGGACCCCTCCCCTCCTCCAGCTTAACTCACTCACACATGTAGGGCTTTGGGGGCATGCACACCAAGAGGGGCGCAGCGGGGGGGGGCATCTAAGTGCCCTCGTTTGCTGCGCCCTGGGATGACATGCTTCTCAGTTTTAATCACACCTAGTCATTAAACATATGGAACACTGACAGCACACAATCACACATGGGGGGTGGGCTATGCAGTGTCTGGTGGGCGGGGCCATTCAGGAGGATAGGACCGCTTGTGTGGCCTCACCTCCAGCGCAGTGTGGTCACTACCTCCCAATTTTAATCGCAAACAACTCACATCTTACAAATATTTATAGTTGGGGGTGGGGGGGTGATTGGGTCATCCCGTTCTCCTGTTCCCTGGGTGCGCCAGGGTGGGGGGGGGGCTGGCGGCTTTCTCATGGGCCTGCGGTACCTGCCGGCTGTATCGCTGGGGATCTGCTGGACCCGGTGGGGACCTCGTTCTGGTAGGGTGGAAGGGGGCGGTGGCGGAGCTTGACCTGGGGGTCGGGGATAGGCGCCATTGGCCCCTTGGCTACCACAGACCCACCTCTTGGTGGCCTGGTCCTGGTATTGTGGTAGCGTGCGGTGGTTGGGGGACTGCTTGGGGGGGGAGCGTGGTGGGGTGGGGCCCTGTCGGGATGGGGGGATCTCTTGGTGCTTGTCTGGCCGGTGCTGGCGGGGGGTTGTAGGGTCCTGGAGAACTGGGGGATGGGTGTGGCTGCCAGCTGGCGATCATGGCTGTGTTTGTGCTCGACTGGGTGAGTCACAGGGGGGGAGCGTGTCAGAATGAGGGAGGGTGGGAGTGAGTAAGCTGAGTGCACGGAATGAGTGGAAGAACCTAGTGGAGGGAGTGAATGAGTGAGGAAATGAGAGGAGGGATGAGTGGGATGGATGGAAGTGTATGAGTGAGTGGGTGTGCAAGTAGCTGGCGGGGGAGGGCTGGGTGGGTGGGAGGAAGGGGGGGGGTGCTGCCGGGGTCCCTGGGCGTGTGGCTTGGGCGCGGGGGCGGGTGCTGGCCCATCCCGGGCGGCCGTCTGGGGCGGCCTGGTCCTGGGGCTGGGCCTCGTGTCTGGTGGGGGTGGGGGGTGCTGCCCTCGGGCTTGTGAGGCCGTGGACCCTGCTCCGTGCCTGTCCCGGGCGGCCGGTTGCCCGGGGAGGTCGGTGGCTGCCTTTCTTGGGCCGCCGGGGCCTGCTCGCCGCGGCTGGGGGGGGGGGTTCTGGCCGGGGGCCTCCTATGCCACCATCTGGATAGAAGCATGTCCCTCTGTGGTGAGGTGATGGGGACACGCACCCTGGGGTTGCTGCTGGTGGTCGGGGTCCTGGGACTTCCTGTCTATCCTCTGCTCTCCTTGGGGGAACGGTTGCACCATCACAGCCATCTTTAAGCCATCTTTAAACACTCTTCACCCTCATTCTGCATGGTGACACAGTCACTGCATCCTCTGGTGAACATTTAAACCGTGTATACAAACCGTGAACATTAAGGACTACTGTGGTTTAGTTATCTGCTGTGTTATACAAACATTTATGTGTAGACTTAAACACAAATGTATGAAACTTTTGTGCCATGGTTGCTATGTACTCCAATGTAATCTTTCTCTGTAATCTTTCTCTTTTGCGTGCCTTTCAGCATTGTCAGCTTGCTCTCCGGCCGAGGCCGGGCGATGATCTTTGTTGTGGTACTCAACAGGTGTAGCAGTTGCTGCGTGGCGTATTCCTCTTTTTCTCTCCACCCCCCCCCCCCCAATCTTCTCTTCACTTTCTCTCTCCGTGTCAGGTTCGGCAATATTATGTAAAGGTCCATTCATCAATATGTATAAATAATAAAATAAAATTTAAATATGTTTAACTTAGATTATCAAGAGGAGCCTTATCATCCATAAAGCTCCCCTTGGCAAATCAAAATATGCTCAGCACAATATAATGAACAGACCATTATTCTGCTTGTTTCGATGCTGGACAGGACAAAAAAAAAAAAAAAAAAAAGACATATAAAAGAGTTATGGAAAGAAACAGAACAGGACGGAAAGAAGTGTTCTTCTTTTTGTCCTGTTCAGATACGGGATTATTTACTGCTTTGCTGCAGCTTGCTCACTAGATAAGATGCACCACACTCATATTTCACCTTGAAGATACCACTTAGGGCCGGTCTCGGCCACACATAGAAGAACACTGATACACGAAAGGCCGCGCTCCTCCTATTGTCCTCGGGTGGAGCCCAGATAGAATAAAACCTGTGAGTACACTTAGTTAGGGGCTTCTCTTGACACATCCTTAAGGTGGTTAAGTTGAAGTCTCAGCGCTGACTCTGTACCTATTCTCTGCGTGTCAAATAAATTGTTGATTGGAGAGAAGTTGTCAGGTGATCTATTCATAGTCGAACTAACCTTTCCAATAGGTATAAAGAACTTGGGCTGAAGGAGAGGAATACATTCCTCCTTCGACAAATTGGGGGCTTGTCCGGGATACCTGGAAAGGAATAGTTACACTGGAGGAACGTCTCTTACAGCCAGCGGCCGCAACTAAATAATAGGTAAGCAGAAAACCTTTTTAAACCAATTTCTGCATGTCTTTCGAGGCATTCTTTGGCTGTGAGAGTATGATCCAACAGTAGTGTTGTTTTAAAAAGAGCTATAAACGCAGAAAATTTGTACGGATTAGAGGAAATAAAGAAGTTAAAGAGGTTGGGTTTAAAGGTCCCTCATCCAGATATTTTCTGGATGTAAAAGCGCCCCTCAGAAATAAAGAGTTAAAGAGGTGGGTTTAAAGGTCCCTCATCCAGATATTTTCTGGATGTAAAAGCGCCCCTCAGAAATAAAGAGTTAAAGAGGTGGGTTTAAAGGTCCCTCATCCAGATATTTTCTGGATGTAAAAGCGCCCCTCAGAAAAAAAAAAAAAAAAAAAGAGTAAAAAAGGTGGGTTTAAAGGTCCTCTATTTAGATATTTAGGCTTGAATCTGCCTGAGTGTCTCAATGTAAAAACACCCCTCAGGAATTTGGGGAAGAGAAAAAAAAAAAAAAAAAAGGGGCCGGAGGGGTCTGATCAGCCCCCCAGTCAAATAATTCGGGTTATAATTCCCTTGTTTGAGGAGGGTGGAAAAGAAACAGTGTGGTTAAATGTTTAGATTCAAGGGTGAATCTAAACATTCAACGGTGTCTTTGTGTATTTACTGTTGTGTGTGAGATCCAGAGAGCACGCTGAAGCAGCGGGTGGACGGAAACCTAACGGTGCTAACACAAGTTCACTGTCTGTTGAAGTAGGCTGCTCAAAGGGTCTAAATAAGTTCTGGTGTCAGGACTGAATCCTTACGTGATCAGTCTTTGGGGCTGAGTACTTTGGACATAGCGTGCTGCATTTCTCAGCTGGCCAGATCGTGTGAGAGAGAGCACAGGATGTGTGAGTCAGAACCATTAGAACCAGGGTCATTGGGAGCATGTTTAGTGAAAGCGAGAGAAAAAATAAAACGATCCTTCTCAACAAAAAAGGTCAAAGGAGAACTAAAAGATTTTGAAAAATGGTGTAACGATATGAGAGCTGACGGGTTGTTCGGTGACCGTGGGGGCCCCCCACCGACAGCCGCGCAGTGGAAATATTATATGAAGACCCTCCAAAATAAAGTAAACCAATTGACAACTGAAATTAAAAAAGCGGGAAGGAAAGAAAAAGGAAAAGAAAAAATACAAGAGGATATGAAACGTACACGTCTGCATTTTAGCAACTGCTTTCCTAGCCACACCAGCGCTCCAGTGCAAACGGTCCAGACAGAAGAAAAAGAGAAGAACAAGCCCGATGTAAGTGAGACTACCATCGCAACTACTGGTGAGTCACCTGGTCTTGTACCACCTCCATACACAGCACCGAGAGCGCAAGCTAGTGCACCGACACCTGAAAAATTATATGCAGAAGCTAGAGCTATGATGGAAGGAGCAGGACAGGAAAACCCTAACAACCAATACAGCCCAAATAATCCGTTTGTGCAGATGCCACAAGTAAATATAACCAAAGGTATGTTTACATATGAACTAAAACCCACGCCGGAGGAGGCTGCTGAGCAGGATTTAAAAGAAATAAAAACCATGTTGAGTGAACTAAAGGAGGGAATGGCCCAGTTAACTGTCAAAGCCAGCAAGGGAAAGATGGTGTCACTGAATGAGGGGGTAGAGAGGAATGAGACAAGAGGAACACAGCTGTGGGTCAGAGCAAATGAAATAGGAGGGGCAAGGAGAGAGCAGACGATGACAGAACTAGAAATGGAAGAGGGAGAGTTACAGGACAGCTTTAGAGTAACTCACCCTAAATACACCAGTACTGGTCGGAAAGCTTGTGACTTAATTACCCACACCGATGATTCAAGCCCTGATCCCAACAGCGATATTAAACAAATGGAAACCCCAAGTGATGGCCTGTATCTACCTGAGATGATTAAAAATACTTCAGCAGCTTATAGCAAAGCAAGTACTGCATGTCACCATAACCTGAGACCCAGAAAAAATGATAAAATGATAAAATCCCGGGTATGTTTCCTTTTACTTTATTATATTATTAAACCAATATCCAATAAAAACTGAGTCAATTTTAATGAATGACACTAATCGTAGAAGTGGGGAAACAGGAAAAGGGTACACAAATCGTATGCTAAAACTGTGGGAAGGACACACGGGATCCTGTCCTCTAACAGCTCCATTACAGAAGCTGTTTAAACAGGCCATGATAAAGGGACAAACAGGCACTGTTAGAGAAGAAATGGAAAAGCTGGTAGGAGGAGGAAGTATGCCCTTAGACATGTGGATGGCTACTCTGGTTCATCACTTAGACAGAGAAGATGAGAGTAGCAAAAGGAGTGATAAGGAGCTTGAAAACATTGGCGTACAACTATTGAAAGAACAATTAAAAGAACTAAGAGATAAATGTAATGATAAAAAGAAAGAAACCAAAATGTCTAAAACCCAAATGGCTGTTGTGCCTAACACCACATCCAGAAATCCAAGTTTGACACCCCTGCTGCACCAGACAGAAGTATTTGAGGAAGAGATAGTACCCATATATCAATTGTATCAGCAATACCCCATAGGAGGTCAGTACAGGGGGAGAAGCAGAGGGTTCCAGTGGAGGAGAGAAGGCAGACAGGCCCCAGGAATGTACTCTGGCCAGAGCCCGGCTCACAGAGGAGGTCCAGGGCCTTTCGATTGCTGGAAGTGTGGGGAGGCAGGGCACATGGCCCGACATTGCCCACATAGATACGTACCCCGTGGAGCCCCAGGTGTAAGACAGGCGGTTCCACCACCAGACCAGTACCCACATAATCCAGGCCGGCAGAAATGGGAGCTACAGTCGTCTGTTCTCACCACTCTACTGATGTTGTTTTCCCTAACGGTTCAGATTATCAGAACACATACGGACATACTCAAATGCTCCAAACAGTTCCTACAGTACAATGTAATGCCTTGCTATGTTGGGAAAAGATATGTGAATCAGAACAAACTGATCTATTTGATGTGATAAACATGATGGCATGTTTTACTACATCTACATCTGCGCTCGTATCAGGACCCGTAGGATCCGGCACTCTATGTCACTCTAAATTATCTGCGCTGTCCAGAGCAGAGTCAGGAATTAGAAAACTATGAAAAACTATGGGAAACAACACTAAATATACTAATTGGAAAACCTGAGCTAAAATGTGATAATGTTTATATTGGTGAACAGGGGGTGGCTGCTGTTGTTGAACTAACTGAAGAATTGGACCCTCTAAGATGGGGATGGGGGCGTTCCCCATCCCAAACAGACCATGGCAGGAAGTGGTGATTGGCTTTACTGACATGGGGATGAATCAACGAGTAAAAAGCTGTAGATATTTGCTTGTTTGTGATGATACTTTTACTCGATAGGTGGATGCAAAACCCATCAAAATTGAAACAGCTTAAGAAGTCATCAATTGAATGATTTATGACTTGATACCTCTCTACAGTGTCCCTGAATGTATTCGTTCTGATAACGGGACACATTTTATAGCGGAGTCCTTGAAAGAAGTCGAGAAATACTTTGGAATTCAGCACCGCTTTGGGTCTGCCTACCACCCTACATCACAGGGGCTGGTAGAGAAAGCTAATCAGTTAATTAAACAATAACTGGCTAAAATATGTGATGAAACAAAAATCTGAGGGGATAAAAGAGGGAGAGTGGATCTATAGAAAGAAACCTTAGAGAAATCAGAAAGCACCTAAGGGATATAGGCGAAGAAACAGGGAAACAGGAAGAATAAAATGTTGACCTTTGGGTCGTGGCCTACGCTGGCCTGTTTTGCAGCGGTAGGTCTGGTAATCGTCCTGCAATTTCTATGGCAGAATGTGATAGATAAATTACAAACTCAGTCAAGTGATGTGTTACCAAATATAACCATTCCACCTGGAACAAATATCTCAACAGGGGGACTCAAAATTCGATTGTTGATACTGGCTGACAGAGGAGGTGTCTGTAGCATGTTTGGAGAAATGTGCTGTACGTTTATCCCCAATAACACCTGTGGCCCCTGACGGATCTCTGACTAAAACCCTGAGAGGCCTCAGAGCCCTCTCAAATGAACTAAAAGAACATTCCAGGGTCTCTGATCCCTTAATTGGACTGTTTGATAAATTCTTTGGAAAATGGGGCAAATAGTAAATAGTGTAACCTCGTCATTAGCCATTGTATTTGTAGTGTTTGCTCTGTGTTGTTGTTGTTGCTTTCCCTGCATTAGGGTTCTCATTGTGGGAGGCATTGACAAGGCGCTGGGAATATGGAGTAAAAGGAGCGCCTCCAGCCTATCAGATGAAACTCTCTGAGAATGTGCCCTTGATCGATCCGAGCGAGTACACCGAGAACCAGGAGGGGCCGCTCCATTATCCAGGATCTGACGATGATGAACTTGCGCTGGAAGATGTAGTCTGAGTTAGGGTCTACAATAACTGATCTCACATTGTTAGAATAGTATTTTGCTCTGCTGCTTGCTTTTCTGCTTAGTTTGAGTTATATCCATATTTTTATGTACACGTAGTCAATGTTAGTTGATTTTCCAGGCTGTTACTTACACAACTTGAGTCTACCGGAGAGATGGCAACGTGTCTGGGGGAGCACGTTCACGTGACCGCTGGAAGGAGGCCCAGGTTACACATATAGGTTACGTTGCATCCATACACCCGCTTTTATGATTTTATGTGACAGGACTAGATAAGGGGTGGCGTGCCCTTAAGACACGCCAACAGGGTGATTTGTTACATATAAAAGAGTTATGGAAAGAAACAGAACAGGACGGAAAGAAGTGGTCTTCTTTTTGTCCTGTTCAGATACGGGATTATTTACTGCTTTGCTGCAGCTTGCTCACTAGATAAGATGCACCACACTCATATTTCACCTTGAAGATACCACTTAGGGCCGGTCTCGGCCACACATAGAAGAACACTGATACACGAAAGGCCGCGCTCCTCCTATTGTCCTCGGGTGGAGCCCAGATAGAATAAAACCTGTGAGTACACTCAGTTAGGGGCTTCTCTTGACACATCCTTAAGGTGGTTAAGTTGAAGTCTCAGCGCTGACTCTGTACCTATTCTCTGCGTGTCAAATAAATTGTTGATTGGAGAGAAGTTGTCGGGTGATCTATTCATAGTCGAACTAACCTTTCCAATAGGTATAAAGAACTTGGGCTGAAGGAGAGGAATACATTCCTCCTTCGACACAAGATAGTGGTAAGTGATAAATTACACTGGATAAAATAGCTCTACTTGTCTTGTACAAATGGTGTAATTTCGCAGCAGGTACTGTAGGCTAGCAAAAAAATGGTTATGTTAGCTACCTGCCTGACGGCCAATGCTGCTTGTGTGTGTGTGTGTGTGTGTGTGTGTGTGTGTATACTATTTATGTTACAACCTGCACTCTTTATAGGTTGTTTGTGAACAAGATGGCAGTGTTTTATTCTCTCACTTTGTGAGAACTGACAAATGTTAATGTGAGTGTATGTATGTATGTATATATATATGTGTGTGTGTGTGTGTGTTTAAGTATGTTGGATTTAGTTATTGTGCACTTTTTTGTGGTGTTTTTTTGCAAATGTTCAAATGTTTTGCACAGAATATGCAACAGCAGTATTTTCACTATTTTATTTATATAAAGTGTGGGTGAACTTAAACTGTATGGCTATGCTGTGGTTCCTGTAGGCTTTGCGTGGGGGGGGGGGGCTCCATGACCATTTTGCTTGGGGCCCCTAAATTCATTGAAACGGCCCTGGGTACAGCAGCGCGGCGCTCTGAAGTTCATACGGTTGACCAATAAAAGCTCAACACACAAGTATTAGAGCACTAAATACTAAAATATGTTAACAGAGACTCTGACACAAAGACGTAGTAGCTCTGTACCAATTAGCAGCGTTCTTTGTACCTTATTCAATCTCATTCACCATATGGTCTCAGCTCTAAAACCTATGTACAGGTGAGACTCTCACCTGTACATAGATTTTAGGGCTGAACGATTAATTGCATTGGCGATAATATCGCAATATGATAAAATGCGATTTTCTAACCGCAACTTGCGCAATTACAAGGTGGTCACATGACACGACGCGGACGATAAGCTTCTGACGACGTCTCTGAGCGGCACGCGCACCCGCGATGGTTGGCTTGTTTACCTGTAATCTGCTACTGCTAGTTTTTTGCAACATGGCTGAATATTTGTCCGACTCTGAGGTTGTGGACGAACCATAGCAGTAGCAAATTACTGGTAAACAAGCCGACCGTAGCGGGTGCGCGTGCCGCTCAGAGGTCAGAAGACATCATCCGGGGTCTGTCCCTTAGCAAAAAGTAGTATACTTGAAGTTCATTTTATTAAGTATACTTGGGTATAAATATAAGTACTTATAGTGTACTAGAAAGTACTTGTAGTGTACTAGAAAGTATACTAATTTAATACTTCTTCCGGCGAAATTGGAACGTTTTAAGTATATAAAAGTATACTTTAAGTTTACTTATAAACGTATACTTTAAGTATACTTCTCTAAACTAAAATGTAGACTAGAAGTATATAACTAGTACACTAGTAGTATATAACTAGTACTCTAGTAGTATATAGATGAGTATACTTGTAGTGTACTAGAAAGTATACTAATTTAATACTTCTTCCAGCTAAATTGGAACATTTAAAGTATACTTTAAGTATACTTTTATAAACTAAAATGTGGACTAGAAGTATATACCTGGTACACTAGCAGTATATAGATGAGTGTACTTGTGGTATACTTAGAGTATACTTTGATAGACTAAAACATGGACTAGAAGTATATAACTAGTTCACTAGTAGTATATTGAAGAGTGTACTTGTGGTATACTTAAAGTATACTTTTATAAACTAAAATGTGGACTAGAAGTACATACCTAGTACACTAGTAGTATATAGATGAGTGTACTTGTGGTATACTTAAAGTGTACTTTTATAGACTTAATAATGTTCCAATTTAGTCTGAAGAAGTATTAAATTAGTATACTTTCTACTACACTACAAGTACATGGTCTGTAGTATACTTGCTATATGTATACTTATATTCAATCATACTTAATAAAATGAACTTCAAGTATACTACTTTTTGCTAAGGGTAAGTATGAACTTCGAATTACTAAAACTGAAAAACACAATTTTTTGGTATTTTACTAGTTTACTACAAGTATACTTGTAAGTTTGCTAAGCATATCACTTGTAGCATACTATTTATATACTTGAAATATACTTCTTAAAGTATTCTTAAAGTTAACCCATACTTTGTGTACACTAAACTGCAATGTATTTACAAAATCACAAGACAGAATGTTGAGAACAAGTTTGATATATTTATAGAACATGGTATAACATACCATTACCAAACAGTGTATTTACAAATACCTGCTTAAATATGTGCATTTCAAAAACAAAGAGCTTCTATGAAATCAAGTCCTTCTTTGCTGTTCACATTTACATGTAAAAATGTAAACAAAAATGTCTCCAACTGAGAACTGAAGTCCTTCCTTGTCAAAAGAAAAAGGTAAAAGAAAAGTGCACGTCTTTGGAACAAATAATAAATACCTTGACAGAAACAAAAAACGTTACTTTTATGACTTCTTTTCAGCTGCTTGCTTGGCATAGCTTATATTGTTGCATTTCTTTCTTCTGATTGGTCTCACATCTTGCATGGTGGTGTCAGGGAACTTGGCCTGGACATGGACTGTGAGGAAAAAAACACAAAACATTACTTCAGTGTTATTTTTATTCACCATCCACAGTTAACACACTTGTTAAAGAGGCATGAAGGATGGTTTATCAGGTACATGTCTGAACTTAAATGCAATCAGGAAAAAAAAAACTCTATAGAGGGAATGCACATACATCACACCCCAATCAGCTAGACCAGGGATGGGCAACTTAAATGGTGGAGGGGGCCGCAACTTTTCATCTACACTACCAGAGGGCCACAACCATATATGATAAACTGCCATTTTAAATATGTTTGTGTATGTACGTGTGTGTATATATGTTTATTGAAACAAACAAAAATAACCACTTAGTTATTTTTTTCAGTGCAAAGGGCTCATGAAAATAAAACATACATATCACCATCCTCTTCAAGGATGTCAGAAAGCTGCAGAACATTAGACAAACATTAATTGCAAGAACTAATTTGTGCATTTTTACACTAAGAAACAACATTTTCCCTGTATACCCACTCTAACCAACAGTGGGCACTGTTAAAAAGTCGCTGTTGTTTGCGTAGCCTACTTTTGATTTAAGGTCCGCTACGATAGCAGCCCTTGCAGCTTCAGTATACTTCTCATATTTAGCTTTGTGCAATGTGTTGTAGAGGCAACTTAGATTGGAATCTTTCATGGCAGATAACGTCTCTAAACAGACTAAGCACATAGGTTTGCTTTCAAATTCTGTGAACAGATAACCTTCTTCCCATTTCACCTGAAACACACGATTTTCTCGATCAAGTTTTCTCTTTCCTCCGCTTTTAACTTGGTAGAGAAGACCCGGTGGAAGCGTTTACGAGGCGGCGTCTGCATTAGAGGCCATCTAGTGGCCAACTGTGTCATTACAACTGATTCAGTGCCGAGGAGGACACATTTTTATAATTATCAAAAATTAATCCAAAGGCCACTTCGAGTGAGGTCGTGGGCCGTGTGCGGCCCCCGGGCCGCCAGTTGCCCATCCCTGATCTAGACTGAATATGACAGAGTGGTAACTGATGGAAAACAATGGGCAGCTGAGGCTATGACAAAGTGACAGATTAAACTGGGCTATGACAAAGTGACAGATTAAATCAATGCTATCAAGGTAACTGGGAAGAAATAAAATGCAACAACTTACCACCAAACATTAAAACCTTTGCTGGGAAAAAGGCTGGACCGTCTGACATTTCTCTGCCTTTAATGTTCCACTTCACCTCCATGTCGTTTTCTCCTTCTTTCCTTGTTGAGAACGGGACCGTTGGTTTTTCTTTGGAGAACAAGATTGTTACCTGCAGCGGTGGACGCCAGTTTGAAATTAGGCTCCCATTGGCTGCCAGGTAGGGAGGCGGGAACATGGACCAGAAGTGCAAAGCGCGACCGTACAGTTTATGTGCGCGACGCTGTGACAGCGAGAGCTGGAGAAGCTTCTGAATTAGATCATTAGAGCTAACATGGAGAAACGTCGTAGACCTTATAAAAGACATTTGGAGGATTACACAGCAGAGATTCCAAGGACTACCAAGTACAGATGGAAAGTAAAAGTAAATAACAGATAATGATCATGATGTCTAAGATCAGAACACACACACAGAGCTCCTCCACACCTAGGCTTTTGGATACTGCCTTTCAACAGGTAAATACACAATGACACAGTTTGTCCTAGTTATTACAGACATCCAATCTTAAAATATGTCAGGACATCTTCTGTTGCCAGGATACATTCCCCCATGTATTTATTTATTTATTTATTATTAGTTTATTTGTCAGGGACAATGCAGCGCACATTATTACATACATAGCTATCACAGTCAATGCCATAACAATGTCTGTAGATGTGTTACATCTACGTATCTGGGTAACTTTCTTATCCTGCTTGAATGAATTTTAAGAATCTTCCCTAAACTGTGCTGTCAGCTCCCCTGGTAGGTATAATCATTACCACATGTCATATGTCACGTCACTGATTTATATAATATTCATCAGAGGGCTTCCAGTGACACCCTCAAAAAGTGTCAACAGTGCACACATGTAGTTTACTGTACATGTAGTTAGAGGTTTGCTGTAATAGTTGAGTGCATTTATACCATCTAACAGACAGTTTATCTTAATTGTGGTACATTTTGACCTATCCTCTAGTCTAACCCAAATGTAGACGAATGACAACATTGTCAGCACAAAGCAAAAGCTACAGAAAACCACCTGCACAATTTCAGTCATGGTTTTATTAACTACATTTTTCATTCTCTTTCCTTGGTTCACATGTAGAATGATAATAAAGATAACCAAATCAACACAGAAGAACACTGGTGTTGCGGCTTCCAACACAAACCTTTTAGCCGCTGAAAGTATGAGGTTGGGTCCTCAGGTTCGCAGATTTGTGACGCGCTATAGGAGGTTATGATGACAGATACGCTGAGATCCGAAGATGCTTTTGGTGCATTTATTGTAAACAACAGAACAGAGCTATCACAGCGCAGCAAATATGGATGAATGGAAAAATGAGACCAGCGGATTAAACAGATAAAAAAGGGTGATGAATGAATGAATGAGTAGCGGTCAACAAAAATTACGGCTACTACCCAACCCTGACTCGCTCATCTGATGTCACTGGTGAGTGCACACCTTTACGCACACACACCTCCGTACACACACACACCTACTCCCACGTGAACCACCCCCTCTGCAACACACACACACTCAAGCACCCCGTGCTCCTCTCTCTCTACCTGTATGTCTCTTACACACCAGCCCCTAATTATTAGGTCTCACATAATAATTCACATTTCAAAACACAATAGGAGACATAATAAATCATCATATCAATTTCAAAAAATGCAAAAATGTCTAGTAAATTGCTCAAGTCCATGAATAAGCCATTACACCGAATATTCCTTCTTCTGGTCATCTCTATGACCGACTAGTGCAAAGTCCAGCTCAAGTCCGGAAAACACAAAGTCCCTATAGAGGTCAGCAATGTCCTCGTGCTGCCTCCTCCTTCTCCAGCAACAAACACACCTTGGATATGGGTCTGTCCAAGCAACTGGTTCTTGTCTTAATCCGAATTTGACGCACAAATCCCTTGCGATCCGGAAAGGTTTGCAAGACACGTCCCATAATCCAGGAATTACGAGGTGCGGTACTGTCCATAAGCAAAACTAGATCTCCTGCAACAAGTTTTCTCTGGATCCCAGTCCATCTCTGTCGTTCCTGTAACAGAGGCAGATACTCCTTTGTCCGGCGCTTCCAGAACAGATCAGATATGTACTGGACTTGCCTCCATCTTCTCTGTGCGTACAAGTCTGCTGCTTGGAACTCTCCAGGTGGTAATGAAGGCTGGTTTTTAAGCAGTAACAGATGGTTTGGTGTCAGTGCCTCCAGGTCGTTAGGATCCGTAGAGGCCTTGGTGATGGGCCTGCTGTTAATAATGGCTTCCACTTCACAGAGAACTGTGTGGAGTCCCTCCTCATCCAAGCGTTGTACCTTGAGAGTGGAATTCAGGACTTTCCTCACCGATCTGATCAGCCTTTCCCACACTCCTCCACGATGTGATCCAGCAGGGGGATTGAACGTCCACTTAATGCCCTTTTGGAGTAATACATCATGCACCTGTGCCTGGTTCCACTGCGCAATTGCTGTTTTTAGCTCAAGTTCTGCTCCCACAAAATTTGTCCCATTGTCAGAACGCAGTTCGCGGACCTGTCCTCTTCTGGATATAAAACGCCTTAGTGCAGTCAGTATCCAGAGAAGGTGCCACCTCGATGTGAATAGCTCTCAATGCAAGACAGGTAAATAGGACACCATACCGCTTCACTGTACTCCTCCTGCTCCTCACTTCGATGGGTCCAAAATAATCAACTCCCACACAAGTGAATGGAGGTTCATCAGGCTTGAGTCGTTCTGTAGGCAAGTCTGCCATCTGCTGGTAAACTGGAGTGGCATTAAGTCTTCTGCAGATGGTGCACTTGGACAGAACTCTCCTAATGGCAGTGCTTACTCCTGTCATCCAGTATTTCTCACTGAGCTTGGACAACATGTGGTTGCGGCCGCTGTGTCCTACCTCTTGATGTATATTTCTCAGCAGCAGGGTAGAAATATGAAGGTCTTTTGACAGAATGATAGGATGCTTCGACTCCAAAGGCAGTGCTGCTTTACTGAGCCGTCCTCCCACACGCAAGACTCCATCCTCCAGCCTTGGACACAACTTGTACAGGTGACTACTTTTCTTGACATTTTGTCCCTTTTCCAGACACGAGAGCTCCTCTAAAAACTTTCTCCTCTGGCAAAACTGAATTATGGTCAGCTCCGCCTTGTCAATGTCCTCCACTGTAAGAGCTCCTAGGACAGCTGCGGCTTTAAATGTGCAACTTTCCTGCTCCATCATTCTCTGTTGCCGCATACTCTCTTCACTCTGATTGGCTGTTAGCTCTTTTCTCTTCCTGATACAGGACCACAACCATTCCTTGTATTTTAGCCACCACGCCACGGCTTTCTTTAATTGGATCCACGAGGAATAATGATGGATCAGGTGAGTAGTGGGATCCTCTCCAGTTTGTACAGCGTTGACAACAACACTTTTCTTCACCTCTGGATCATCCTGGGAGAGATGGCTGACAGGCTCAGGGTTCACAGGCCATTCTGTTTCAGGTTGACAAAGAAACGGAGGTCCCGTTAACCAGAGTCTGTCCTTCAGAAATGCTTCCACTTTGACCCCTCTGGATGCTGCGTCTTCTGGATTTGAAGCTATATCCACATACCTCCACTGAGCAGGGTGAGATGATTTCAGTATCTCCGAAATACAATTAGCAACAAACACCTTAAATCTGGAGCTTTCGTTGTTAATGTATTTCAGCACCGAAGCACTATCAGTCCAAAACACAGATTCCTGAAAACTCATGTGTAGCTCTTTCTTCCACAGGAAATCCATGCGACTGGCCATTGTTGCAGCAATCAGTTCCATTCTTGGAATTGTAACTGTCTTTAGTGGGGCAACACGAGCCTTTCCCATAATGAAAGCACTGTGTTTGGAGGTGCTTATTCTGTAACAGCAGGTAAGTAACTGTACCATAGCCTTCTTAAGAAGCATCGCAGAAATGGTGTAGTTGCGCAGTAATAACATCTCCAAACTCCTGAGGCTTTAGACATCTGGGTACCTCAAAGTTGTGTAGTAGGTGGAGCCCTTGCACCCACTTAAGCCACTCTTTGGAGACAGTCTCCGGTATGGGGTCATCCCAACCAACTCCTCTTCTGCACAAATCCCTCAAGATCCTTTTTGCTGTCAGAACAAGGGGACTTAACATGCCCAAAGGGTCATAAATAGAGCTTACCGTAGAAAGGATGCCTCTGCGGTCGAGTGGTCTGTCCTTCCATACAGTTTTGAATTTAAAGGTGTCTGACTTGATACACCACTCTACACCCAACACTCTTTCAATGGGCACAAACTCCCGGTCCAGGTCCAACTGCTCCACACCTTTAGCTCTGCGGGGCTCTGGGATGGTCTTGAGCACTTCAGATTTGTTACTGTGCCACTTGGTCTAACAGAATCCCCCTTTAGCGCACAGAGACATAAGCTCATGACAGAGGGTCAGTGCTTCCTCCTCTGTTGCAACTGCCACCAAACAATCATCCACATAAAAGCAGTGCTGCAGCTTGTCCACCTTCTCCTCCTTATGCTCATGTCCAAAATCCTCAGCACATTTCCTGAGGGCGAAGTTAGCACAGCTAGGAGAGGATGTAGCTCCGAAAAGGTGTACCTTCATCCTGTATTCACACAGTGCTTGGCTCAGGTCTCCTTGTGGCCACCAGAGGAATCGCAGCAGATCAACATCATCTGGGAGCACTTGCACTTGGTGAAACATAGCCTCTATGTCAGCCATGAGGACCACAGGTTCCCTCCTGAACCTGGTCACAACTCCAATTAGTGAGCTGGTTAGATTGGGCCCTTGCAAAAGCTCTTCATTCAGAGATTGTCCTTTGTAACTGGCACCACAATCAAACACAACTCAGAGTTTTCCCTTTGTCGGGTGGTGGACACCATGGTGCGGTATGTACCAGACCCTGCCATCACTTCTTTCCAGCTCTGCATCAGGAACTCTTTCAGCATAGCCTTTACCTAGTAGATCATTAATAAAGGTGTTATACTCCTTATAAAACACTGGATCCCTCTGGAGCCTCCTCTTCAGATGGTTTTGACGCTGTTCCACTACTTTCCTGTTATTTGGCATGCTGATGTTTGAATCTTTCAAAGGCAGGGCGACCTGGTAGTGACCATTGACGTGTTTGGCTGACTTTGTGACCATGTCCATGAACCTCAGGTCTTCCCTGGACAGACCCACTTGTTCCTCCACAGCAGATTCTGGAAAGTCCATCTTAAATTGCTGTTGCCACAATTCATCCAAATTTACAACGGGCACATGGTTCACAGTTACTGGCTGCTCACAGTAATTGGCCTCTCCACCATTTCCTGTTAGTGGTCCATTTACCGTCCAGCCCAGCGCCGTCCTTATAGCGTAGGATCCATTATGCTCACTATGGATGACTTCAAGCGGTTCCATGGCTCGTGGGACATTCGTTCCAATCAGCAACTCAATTCCAGCCTCAATCTGTGGTAAGGAGATGTGTTTTAAATATGACCACCTTGTCAGATCTTTATTTGTGGGTATGTTTGCTTTGTGGACTGGCATTGACAACTGAGTGTACACCTTTGGCAACTCAATGAAGCTGTCATCTTCAAGTGCTGCCACCTCTAGCTCTGGCACTGCTGACCACCTTCTCCTGCCCCATGGTCCTGAGAAGAATGTTGGCCTTCTTCCCGGACAAATTGAGCTTCTGCTTCAGACTCTCAGTACAGAACACTGCAGTACTTCCCTGGTCCAAAAAGGCATATGTGAGAATGATTTTATTGCCCTTCTTTGCCTTCACTTGGATCGGCATGATAGGAAGCTTGCAGTCCATCTCACCAGCCCCTGTAAGCCCACTAGAAACCAAGGTGTCGTCCACTGTAACCTGGAAGTTTCTCTCAGCCAGTTCTGCAGTTGCCACACTGTCCTTATGGAGCACAGTCAGGTGTTTTTGGCCACACTTCGAGCAGGAAATCTTCCTTTGGCAATTTTTGCTGATGTGTCCTATACACAGGCAGCGAAAACAAGCACCATTTTCCTTCAGAAAGTGAATTTTCTTTTTGTGTGCCATTTTTTTCGAACCGCGCACACACATCCAATGTGTGTCCTCCAGTGCAGCAGGGACAGATCCTCTTGGCTGGTGGTTTTATGTCTGTGGCTTTATTCACAGGTTGAGCTGTTTTCTCCACACGATTCACTGTGGTAGCGAAGCTGGTTCCTCTGATGCTGGAGCGAGGGTGAGGTTTGTGTTTCATTTGTTTGGTTGATATAACAGTGTCCTGAATGTTTCCAAACACAGAGTCGGTCAAGATTTTCACGTGTTTTTCAACAAAGTTGGCAATGTCCATAAACCTTGCTCTTCTATTGTACCTTTCCTGCAGGTCACATGCATGGCACCTCCAGTGGTCTCGGAGTTTGTACGGCAGTTTTTTTGATGATTTCCAACATGTTTGTGGGTGTGTCCAGATCATTTAAATACTGCACATCCTCCATAGTGTTGCAGCATCCACGCAGAAAGAGACTGTACTCCTGGAGGGCCCTCACATCTTCTGTTTTAATAATGGGCCATGACAAAGCTCTCTCCATGTATGCTGCTGCCACCTTTTGCTCATTGCCATAGTGCTCTTTCAATAGAACCTTCGCCTTCACATATCCTCTGTCCGGTTCAATGTGCTGACCGCTTCTCACTAGCTCCTTTGTATGCCCTTTGGTGTACTCTTCAAGGAAGTAGAGTCTGTCACAGTTGTTACTGGTGTTTCGCTCGACTCCATTTTCAAAAGCTTTAATAAACGAATGGTATTTGAGTGGGTTACCATCAAAAATAGGAATTTCCCTTTTTGGGAGTGCTGAGAGACATTGTTGTTGCATTAAGAGTGTTGTAATTTCATTTTGTTTTCTCATTATGTCCAACACACGGTCATTTTGTGATGCGTCAGTTTGTGTAACGTTGGTCACAGGATCTTCAGGAGCCATTAGATAACGTTGGAGCATGTAAGAAGTACCTGGGAGATGTTTTATGTCAGGTAAGTGATTGACTTTAGGCTTCACAGCTGTCTGTGTGGTTTCAGTTGCATTGGGTTTTAGTTTAACTGGCAATGATGGGACAAATGCAGTGGCATTGACATCAAGTTGTTGTTTTGAGCGTGTCCTTTCATAGTATGAGTTCATCCCATCCGAAACCTTTGACTTTGATTTACTACCAACACTGCCTTGTGATTTTATAACACTTAGTTTTGCCATTTCCTCAGCGATTTCATTCTCCAGCAAAAGCCGTTCTCTTCTTTTGCGTAGCTTTAACTCCTCTTCATCCAATGCATGTTTTTCCTTCAATGCCTTTTGTTTTGCTGCCAAAATTGCAAGATTTGTTTCCATTTTTAAGCGAGCAGATGAGCGTGAGGCCAAGGATGAGGAATGATGTGAGCTTGATTTATTGGTTGCATTTGAGATGCTGTCACAGGGTTGTAGTTCATCCTGAGGATCTTGTACAGAGGGAACAGGTACTGGAGGGTCAGCAACAGACAAATCCTTGCTTTTTTCGAAAGGAACTTGTTCTACAAGGTTTATTTCCTTTGGTGGCCGCTCAGAAGTATTTGTCTGAAGTGGTAATTTATTTGAGTTTTCATGAGGATTTTCCTTTATCCATTTTTCCACTTGTTCTTTGAATACATCTATCTAATAATGCAAGGAGCGTCTGTCTGTGTGTCACTCTGTTGGTTTGTTTGTTGGTTTGTTTGTCTGTTCCACGCATAACTCTCGAACCACTTATCCGATCCACGTCAAATTTGCTATGTATCTTCCCAATGGTTCGCGGGAGTGCAGTGCAAAGTTTCGTGGTTTTTGGACCATAAACACTAAAGATATCGTTAAAGCAACACTAAAGAGTTTTTAGTACCTTAAAATAATGTTTCAAAAATAGTTTCAGTGATTTATCACCTCAAAACCGGGTGAAAGCCAATTCTGTATTCGCTTTGCGGCCCTCTATTGGCTGTAACCGCACTATGTAACTTTGCTTCGTCGGGTAGCGTTTTTGTAGTTCTAAAAAGACTACAAATTTGACCTGCTTTACGGCAACGCGGCTACAAAATCCGGTAGGTTGAGGCTCAAATCAGTGAGAGAGTGAATCAGATCAGTGAGAGAACACTCAGCAGGTGTGTGGAAGATACCAGCTAGACAGTTTTTAAATTGTCGTCATGACAGAGCCTGCAAAGAAAAGGAGGAGTGTACTGCCCGATGAGGCGAAGAAAAGAAAACGAGAGCATGATAAAGAAAGAGCTAAAACGAGAGTGAATATCGGACCGGCTCATACTCGATGGCGACTTGGCTTTGCTGCTGCTGGACTTGTAGGTAATACCGGTAATATTTTTTTCAAACAGTGTGCATCGGTGTACAATACATTGTCAATTATTTTTTCAGCTCATCTTAGCTAAGGCGTTAGCTATTGTGCTAATATATATGTAACTATCGCTATGGCTCATGTTAGCTAAGGTGTTCGCTATTGTATGTAACTATCGCTAAGCTAAATATTGCTGTAACTATCACTGCAAGCTAAGACAATAACTGCCAAAATAACCCCAAATGTTTGATCGTTCCCAAACTTGTTGATTCTTGGTTCACAACGGTCTCTGAAACTTTTTTCAACAACATTCACAAGATTTTCACAGACAATGCAAATGGCTATTACGTGCTAAACTGTTAGGCAATACGTTTCTTTATTCTGGCTATTGCTAATCTTCCGTTTTAAATTTACAGTTTCACACAGAAATAAAAATAGCAAGCAATGTCATTATTTTGTTTTACTTCATTCTAATGTTGCAATACATCATACTTTCGTAAAATCATGCAACATACTCTACCTTGTCACTGGACATCCTTCGATATCGTTGATTGTTTCCAAAGCCGGTTCTGCATAAACAAATAACGTGCCTGCGACAGTAGGATGCAGTAGGCTTACTTATTTACGACGGAAGTAATGGACAATTACACTTCCAACCAGTAGGGGGACCGAAGAGGAAAACTTCTTTAGTGCTGCTTTAAAACAAGCATTTACTCATTTACCGTTCTTCTGCTCCGTCTGACTGTAGCCACTCCCCCTGTCACACAACAGTGCACCGGCCACTCTCTCACATAGTACGGCTGCATGAGTGCACGGACAGACCTGTAGCCCTGTAATCCCGAGTTGAATTTAGCCATTTACAGTGCATACATAGCATACATACTTAAGGAAAACTAACGTTGCGTTGCAACTCTCAATGGAACATCACTGTCGAAACATTTCGAAATTGCATATTATTGCCGAGGAGTAGGAAAACTAACGCGGCTGCATCTGTGAACTGACCTCTCTGCACAAGCCAGATAGCCTACTGTATTTGCCCAAATAGCAAAACTGCAGTTAACGCAAGTAGCCTAAGATAGGCTACGCAACTGCACAATACAGAGACCGGTGTAGCCTATGCATAAATGACACGGACAGGAGGCATAATTTTCACGTGTAAACTACGGGCTCTGCACTAGTCACTATAATCCATAATGCTAGAAAACCACTCATTTTGTTTTTCACCCTCGTCACCAGGAAGCAGTGGCAGAAATTCATTGTGCAAGTCAGTGGCCTTTTTACACAGTGCATTCAAGTTATTCAGTTGTGAAGGGATTTCAGTTACATCTTCTTTTGATTTCATGTGCCCTTTTATTTGCGGAGCTTTGATTTTATTAACGGCACTTTTGCGCTCATGCTGCAACCGTTCGATTTTATTTTCCAAAGCTTTGGCCGTCAGTTTGATTTCCCTTTTTTCATTTTCCATGTTTGAACATTCAGCAACAGCGTTTATTTGACTCATTTCCATTAGATTGTATTTTGTATGAAGCAACACAATCACATATCATTCAAGAGCGCATTCAAAATCCATCCATAGACATTGCATTTAAATTCATTGACAGAGCAAATTCAATCCAAGCATTTCAACAAGCAACAGGCCTTTAGACAACATCAGCCGCCACGTATTTATGCCACAAAGTCCCGACACAATCCAATAAAGCACGGAGAAGTTGCGCCACCCTCAATGTGCCAATGCAACCAGCGTGACATCCATTTAATACATTGTCCTCATTTGACACAATGCATTCCAATCAAAGCGGATTCCTTTATCCACAAGCATTAACAGGTTCAGGCCTACCTGTTCCCAGGTGAATGGATGGCGTGGTGTGGCACTTAGCTGTGGCTCCTTTGTTCTCGGGCTAGTCGTTGCGTGACGACTTGGTTCTTTGGTGCGGCTTGATGATTTTCATTAAACGCCTATTTTGTTGACAAAATGTTGCGGCTTCCAACACAAACCTTTTAGCCGCTTAAAGTATGAGGTTGGGTCCTCAGGTATGCAGATTTGTGACGCGCTATAGGAGGTTATGATGACAGATACGCTGAGATCCAAAGATGCTTTTGGTGCATTTATTGTAAACAACAGCACAGAGCTATCACAGCACAGCAAAGATGGATGAATGGAAAAATGAGACCAGCGGATTAAACAGATAAAAAAGGGCGATGAATGAATGAATGAGTAGCGGTCAACAAAAATTACGGCTACTACCCAACCCTGACTCTCTCATCTGATGTCACTGGTGAGTGCACACCTTTACGCACACACACCTCCGTACGCACACACGCCTACTCCCACGTGAACCACCCCCTCTGCAACACACACACACTCAAGCACCCCGTGCTCCTCTCTCTCTACCTGTATGTCTCTTACAACTGGAGTAACACTTCCAACAGTGAAGATGAAGATGATGAAGTCAACACTGAGAACTCTACCACAAGCAAACTGGATGTGGACATTTCAGACTAAAGAAGAGATACAACAGTGCAGTATGCTTCAAAGATGATACATGTAGTTTAATTAATGACTTGGTTATTTTTAAACAAACGTCTTGACATCAAATTTCTGCTTTTTGTTCATGCACCAAACTATGTTGTGTTTTAGTTGTGGTTCTGACTGAATCAGACAGGCCTGTATGTAAAGATTCACAGTACAAAGTACTTTATATATGAAAAAAAAACTGTCAATGCTGTGTGGCCTGACATGATTAAAACTAAATGTGTTCCCGTTGAAACATAACACCATTATCAAACTCTTATAAAAGGGACTAGAACTTGATCAATGAAGTCAAGTCAATGTTTCTGTTGTTGTGTATGTCTTTAAGGTACATAAAGATACTGCTAGTGAACACACATACCATTTACTGTAAACTTTTAAAGTCCAGCACTATATGATCTTGAGTTTCTAACAGGGGTGATACCACAAATAAATTGTGTAGTGGAAAAACATTTTTATTCTGCTAAATTAAATATATGCACAAGTCAATGACTTGATCTTATTCTGTACTTGGACTAAGATATACTAAGTATTAGTACTTTGTGGCAGAAAGTAGTAAAAAGTATACCAAAGTACAAGTATAAGCTTTAGTCTTAAAGTATAAGTGTAAGTCTTAGTATATATATACTTAGTCTTAGACTTTTCTTTATACTTTTCAGTATAAGCCAAGTATACTTCACTATACCATAAGTATACTTGTAGTACACTTGAATAAACTTCTTTTTGCTAAGGGGTAGGTCAATCTACAGACCCCGGATGATGTTAACACGTAACTCCGGACTCAACGGGGAATAGCACCAGCGTATCATAACAAAGTATTGGTGGAATGAACGAGTTTCGCTGCAGATAATGTTACTTAGAGGCTGCGTTACGGTGCCCTGACCACTCCCGCTATGTGGATATACTCTGATCTAATTATCTCCTGAACAAGTGCAAATGAAACAAAAGTGGTATTGGTGAGAAAACGATGACATTTTTATGCTAGAAATAAGGTCCAGGTTGTAAAAAACAGATGTTTCTGTAATGAGCCATTAAATAAAAATGTCATTTATTTCAAGTCATACATGGTTTAATTCAATTCTAACAAACAGGCCCAGTCTATGGGAAAGAACCATTTACACTATGTATCTAATATTGTGTTTGTCATATTTAAATCATTCATTGTGTTTTGTTGAGAAAAAAAAGAGGATAAAATAAGAAATAAATAAAAAATTGCATATTAAGTATCAATCACAATATATGTAATGACAATAAAGTTGAATCTAATCTAATAAATAACTAGAGAGTCAGCAGTGTCCACATAAGGTCTGACAATCAGAGACTCCAGCACCCGGACAGGAACTACCCCTGAGAACTCAGCAGTGAGACCTAAAAACAGGAACCAGCACAGACCTCAACTCTGAAGACAGTTGACCATCTGAGCACTTGTCACCATGAGGAAACAAATTTGCAACACGCTGCTTCCACTCAGACTGCAGCTGAGATAACATATTACTTCAATGCTGGTCTGAGCACATTAAGTTCGTACTTAGGAACCTTTTGTAAGTTCACTAGTTTCTAGTGATGGGGAGTTCGGCTCTTTTCCAAGAGCCGAGTCTTTTGTCACAGCTCCCAAAAAATATCGACTCTTTCGGCTCCCAAACAGCTCTTTATTTAGTATCATTTATAGCCTGATATTTTAGCCTAACACAGCAAATACATATGGCCTGTGGTATTACACTGTTCAGCTCTGGCAAATACAGCACTTCATCTCGTTGTACCTTCCTTCTCTACAAACCAATGCATAAGATTCCAGAGGTGGGAAGTAACGAAGTACAAATACTTCATAAAGTAGCTGTCATCGGTCTAGAGGTGGGGTCCACCCTGGACAGGTCTCCAGTCTATCTCAGGGCTAACACAGAGAGACAGACAACCGCTCACACTCACACTACGGCCTATGTTTCAAATTATAATTTATAAATTAGATGTAAATGTAATGATAAAACAAGACAGATACAGTGTATTTAATGATAAGGAGATTGATAACAGAGTTGTATCATTAGACATCACGTCAAGATGAGAAATAAATTTGAACATCCTGACATCATTCCACTTTGATCTCTTTAAATGAATGAATCATCACTTTCACAAAAAGTGATGATTTTTTGTTCTCTTTCCTTGTGGTAAAGATCAGATCATTATATTTCACATCAGGACATGCTTAGCTTAGCTTAGCTTAGCTTAGCTTAGCTTAGCAGCTGTGTCTACAGTTGAAAGTAAAGAGCAGCTGTACCTCTGGTCCTTTTTGGTCTGGTGGCTATTTGTCCATAAGTGACGTTCTTTGCAGCTGGATCACTGTCTGGAAAATAAAACACACAAGAGTTCCATCAATGAACCTTCTGAGTTCAGTCAGGATGATGTGTTGCTGGTGTTGGGACTTTATTGAATGTGTGCTGTTCCTGCTTCTCTATCTTCTTTGTCTCACGCTGTTAAAATCAGTCTCTTCATCTCTAAACTGTCCAATGATCTTTCTGTCTCTCTGTTCATTAAATATGTTTGAATCCTCTCCATCACCACCTCATCCTTCTGGATGTCCAGAGAGTCTCAGCTGTAGTTTCCACCAGTGATCTGGTGTCTGGGAACACATCAGGTATCATCTGTTTACCTGCATGGAACCAAAGCCTGCTCAAACATGATTGGTCAATATTACTAGGACTAGAAACAGAGACCAGGAAGATTCAGGAACCAAACTCTTTCCTTCAGATTCATCTGAGATCTTTCCAGAGATCTATTAACTCTGCTCCACCACTGACGTCTAGACTCCTTCCTCCATTTGGGACATTGCTCTGAGAAGTTGATTCTCATCATCAGAGTCTAATCACCAACAAATTCTTAGCTCTAAACTCTGATTGTGTTCATTTGTTCCTCTTTCTTTATTAAACTGCATCATTACTGTCAGCATATTTACAGCAGCAGCTTTTTACAGTTTTTTTCTCTTCTTAACACCTCTGGTGGAAATGTTTGTGAAACAGAGAAGTGGACGACCACAAACAGTTTGCTGCTATTTGTAAAAGCTGACACATCTCACAACAAGACACAAAACTCACACAATGTACACACTAAGAGCAGCCAAAGGAGACCACACTATACTGAGAAGTGCCACTATCACACCATCTGATCAGACTACAGTTCAGTGCAGTCAGCAGGAGGAAGTTGCTGCTGTGGTTTTACATGCAGAGTTCTAAAGTTCTACATTAATAATTGGATCAAGAGACAGTTTGAGAGGCTGAAAACTCCCAGCAGAGGATCTCTGTTCTCATCAGTCTGTCTCTTTATTCTCTCATGGTTTTAGAAAGTCTAATTCCATCCTCACAACAAACCAGTGATGAATGGATCCTACTAACAACTACTGAGTGTGGACCAGAGCTCAGAGTTAAACACTAACTACACATCAGTTCATCACAATGTGACACTGAGTCCAACACACGCTGACCTGCATTAAAGTCCATCAACAGCAGCTGGACTCTGGTTGATCTTCAGCAAATACATATGGTTTGTGTGTTGATGATCCCTTTGGTCTTCAATGTTTTGATGAGAAGCCTAATAGGTATTCTCATTTTGTGCAGTTATTCTGTTACAAAAGCACATTTCAATAAAACTTTAATTGTTCAAACAAACGAACAAAACACTCTAATCAAATCCACACACGCAGAAACAAAACAGAACCAAGCTCAGTAACAAACAGTATAAATGTCCTCAGTTCATATTGACATTAATAAAAATCAGATGGACAGCTGGGATAGGCTCCAGCAGACCGCCACGACCCTTACAGGAATAAGCGTGTACCAACGATGAATGAATGAATGAAAAATCGGATGTCTCAGCTCTTCTCTCCATATCTGTCCTGTTCACTGCTCTCTGCTGTCTTATTCAGTCAGCCACAGATCCGTCCACCTCTCTGCTGTCACATAATGCTATGATCTTAAGTCCTCACATGTGATTGCCCATTGGCCCTCACGCAAGCAGAGGCGAACAAGTGAAAGATCATCAGTGAGAGTCAGCTCTCACTGATGGGAATCAGGGGCCTCATGTACGAACGTTGCTTAAGTACAAAAATGTTACGTAAGTACTCGCTCACGTATAGGTTCAGATGTTTCAAGGGTGAAATGTCCGGGAATTTTGTACGTCCCTACGCCAACGACGTGGCTGGCGTAAGTAGGATTCTACAGATGTCGATCCTTTGGCGACACTTAGAGGTGATGCTGGGAAATACGGAGCCTTAGAGGTGTCACCGCAAAATGTTTTGCATGTTGAGAGAATGTGAGCTCGTTTTACTACATTGTGCGCTCGTTTTACTACATTGTGCTCTCGTTTTACTCTATTGTTCGCACAATTTACTACATTGTGCACTCGTTTTACTAAATCGTGTGCACAATTTACTATATTGTACTCTCGTTTTACTATAGTGTGCGCTCATTTTACTAAATTGTGCTCTCGTTTTAGTAAACCGTGCGCTCGTTTTACTACATTGTGCGCTCGTTTTACTACATTGTGCTCTCGTTTTACTCTATTGTGCGCACAATTTACTACATTGTGCACTCGTTTTACTAAATCGTGCACCCGTTTTACTAAATCGTGTGCACAATTTACTATATTGTACTCTCGTTTTACTATAGTGTGCGCTCATTTTACTAAATTGAGCTCTCATTTTAAGCATAGTAAAACGAGGGCACAATTTATTAAAATGAGCGCACAATTTATAAAACGAGTGCACTATTTACTAAAACGAGCGCACAATTTAGTGAATATGGTGATAGAACATTGTGTGCACGATCTACTTAAACGTGGCCACAATTTGTAAAACGTGCACTCAATATTGTCTTGACACATGTAAACAGGTGACCCTGCTACAAAGAGTAGAAGTCTGCTATAAACTCTTCACCACCTAATGGTGAAAACTAAAAAGGCTTTAATTAATTAACTGCCTACAGTTATCATCACTTACCAATATGAACTGTAATGTTACAGACAGCCTGATATTAGTCCAATGTCAATAGCTTAGCACGAAGTTGCGAGCGCTGAGAAAATGTCAGAAATGATTAATGTGAGCACGAAATACATATTTCGAGAGCTCAATTTAGGCCTACAACGGGGTCACGTTTTATTAATTCGAGGGCTCAATTAAAGGAAAACGTGCTCACAAATTATCACGGCCAGAAAAAATATCACTTAAAGTGACCTCTCCCGGGTTCCGTAGTACTCCAGTGAGTAGCGTTTCCAATTCTCTTTCTGTGAAGTTCTTCTTTTTTCCCGTCTTACTCATTCTTATGTTTTCGTTTTCTGATCGCGCAGAGATGGGAATCTCAGGTGCAGAGTCAATTTAAATATAATTTCCATATTTAAAATGGGCGTGGACATGGATTTACATATTTAAAAGGGGCGTGGATAGGGACAAAGGAAATGTGCTTCGAAATGCTTCTAAATCTGAACTTACATCACGATTTAGAAGGAAATCTACGCAACTGTTAGTACATGAGGCCCCAGCTCTACTGTATCACTACCAAGCATCAGCTCTCAGAGCTGGCTCATCGGAGTGGGGATTACATCAAGTTAATTAAAGCTAATGAATACGTAGCATAACATTTTGTTGGTAATTTGCATCGTAACTTATATCCATACTATGTACTACAGACAAATGAACAATCTCCACTTAATTTAGCATCAGATTGAAAGAAAAACTAATAATTATGGATAATAATTATTAATAATTATAATTAAAATAATTATTTTATTTTATATGATTGTAAATCAATTCAGGCATCAGTGGATTCCAAATACTCTAGGTATATTTCAATGAAGAGTATTGCCTGAAGCAAAGATTGTGAATAAAAGCTGGAGTCACCATGGTGATGTCCACCACTGGGTTAGAATGTCAGTCAAGGACACCCCAGACCTGCTGTAACTCTCTGTCAGGTCCTGACTTGTAGAAAAAAAACACTTTATATTGGTTTTATTATTTTTAATGAGTCTATTAAAGGCGATCCCTAGTGTCCTTCAGTGGTATTACACTGTTCAGCTCTGGCAAATACAGCACTTCATCTCGTTGTACCTTCCTTCTCTACAAACCAACTCATGAGATTCCGGAGGTGGGAAATAACGAAGTACAAATACTTCATAAATCTACTTACTACTTAAGTAGATTTTTCAGGTATCTGTACTTTACTTGAGTATTTATTTTTCTGGCGATCTCGCCTATCCCAGCTGTCATTGGTCTAGAGGTGGGGTCCACCCTGGACAGGTCTCCAGTCTATCCCAGCTGTCATTGGTCTAGAGGTGGGGTCCACCCTGGACAGGTCTCCAGTCTATCCCAGCTGTCATTGGTCTAGAGGTGGGGTCCACCCTGGACAGGTCTCCAGTCTATCTCAGGGCTAACACAGAGAGACAGATAACCACTCACACTCACTAATGGCAAAATCATTTTTACTTTTTACTTAAGTACATTTCAGAGCCTGTACTTTCTTACTTTTACTTGTGTAAAGGAGTTGAATCAGTACTTTTACTTTTATCAGAGTACTTTTTTACACAAGTATCCGTACTTTTACTTAAGTACAGAATGTGAATACTTTTGCCACCTCCGTATTATTCACATAACAGTTGTAGATAAATCACACATTAATTTTATTTTCTATTGCAGATTGAATCTGGTTCAAATTTGATTTGTGTTTGGATGAAATCCTGCTGCTGTCAAGTAACTTCAGTCTCTACTGAGCAGGATGTTTTATGTTAGTGTCGTCTAATCACAAACAACTCAGTTTTTATAAAGTTAGAATTATGTAAGAAGAAATAATTAGTGACTCGAGGCTACGCACGAGACACGACCCATGAACTCCCATTCAAAATTTGAAGCTGATTTTCGAGGAAAGCTGAATCCACCCTCTTCTTATACTCGCCACAGTTTCCACAATATTTACTCCAGAGACACCAAAATTACATCAGTGTGTTCGGGAACTTCTCCTGCCAATCACTGTCTGTTTTTTTTCTGATGTGAGCTTTGGTTTTGCCTCAGTGAGCTCAAATGCGAGGACTGTCAGAGGGCAAAAAATCTAAATTTCTTCCTTCTCCTCTCCTGTGTCTGTGAGTAGTCATGGCAACCAGCAAAGTCACCATGGCAGCCTCAGGCCAGGGCCACAGCTGCAGCCATTTTTGTAGTCCTTGGCAGTTAATTTCAGTTTATTTAAGTAAATAACAAAGATAGAGACAGAGAGAGGGTAAAAGACAGACAGGCAGTAACAGAGAGGTAAAGCAAGACATTTTTTGAGGTGACTGTCACTCTGCTTGCTCTGTGTGTACATCTGAGCTGAATGTTTTCTATTGTGTGTGTGTGTGACTGTGCTAATCTCTAGCCTTAGCCTAGTTTAGTGCGTCAGCGCCGCGCGTTAGCGTGGCAAATAGTAATGCCAACATTAGTAATTGTAATGCTAACATCTTTTTCCTTTTCTTTTTTTAATAACGCCGGCAGTAGCCCTCGAGTCACTCTCAAAATTTCCAGCAGGAATTTTCTAGTTATGTTTCAAATTCATTCATCTTCTGGACCCGCTTATTCCTGTTAAGGGACGCGGGGGGCTGCTGGAGCCTATCCCAGCTGTCATTGGTCTAGGTGGGGTCCACCCTGGACAGGTCTCCAGTCTATCTCAGGGCTAACACAGAGAGACAGAGAACCACTCACACTCACACTACGGCCTATGTTTCAAATTATAATTTATAAATTAGATGTAAATGTAATGATAAAACAAGACAGATACAGTATATTTAATGATAAGGAGATTGATAACAGAGTTGTATCATTAGACATCACGTCAAGATGAGACTCAAATAGATTTGAACATCCTGACATCATTCCACTTTGATCTCTTTAAATGAATGAATCATCACTTTCACAAAAAGTGATGATTTTTTGTTCTCTTTCATTGTGGTAAAGATTAGATCATTATATTTCACATCAGGACATGCTTAGCTTAGCTTAGCTTAGCAGCTGTGTCTACAGTTGAAAGTAAAGAGCAGCTGTACCTCTGGTCCTTTTTGGTCTGGTGGCTATTTGTCCATAAGTGACGTTCTCTGCAGCTGGATCACTGTCTGGAAAATAAAACACACAAGAGTTCCATCAATGAACCTTCTGTGTTGAGTCAGGATGATGTGTTGCTGGTGTTGGGACTTTATTGAATGTGTGCTGTTCCTGCTTCTCTATCTTCTTTGTCTCACGCTGTTAAAATCAGTCTCATCATCTCTAAACTGTCCAATGATCTTTCTGACTCTCTGTTCATTAAATATGTTTGAATCCTCTCCATCACCACCTCATCCTTCTGGATGTCCAGAGAGTCTCAGCTGTAGTTTCCACCAGTGATCTGGTGTCTGGGAACACATCAGGTATCATCTGTTTACCTGCATGGAACCAAAGCCTGCTCAAACATGATTGGTCAATATTACTGGGACTAGAAACAGAGACCAGGAAGATTCAGGAACCAAACTCTTTCCTTCAGATTCATCTGAGATCTTTCCAGAGATCTATTAACTCTGCTCCACCACTGACGTCTAGACTCCTTCCTCCATTTGGGACATTGCTCTGAGAAGTTGATTCTCATCATCAGAGTCTAATCACCAACAAATTCTTAGCTCTAAACTCTTATTGTGTTCATTTGTTCCTCTTTCTTTATTAAACTGCATCATTACTGTCAGCATATTTACAGCAGCAGCTTTTTACAGTTTTTTTCTCTTCTTAACACCTCTGGTGGAAATGTTTGTGAAACAGAGAAGTGGACGACCACAAACTGTTTGCTGCTATTTGTAAAAGCTGACACATCTCACAACAAGACACAAAACTCACACAATGTACACACTAAGAGCAGCCAAAGGAGACCACACTATACTGAGAAGTGCCACTATCACACCATCTGATCAGACTACAGTTCAGTGCAGTCAGCAGGAGGAAGTCGCTGCTGTGGTTTTACATGCAGAGTTCTAAAGTTCTACATTAATAATTGGATCAAGAGACAGTTTGAGAGGCTGAAAACTCCCAGCAGAGGATCTCTGTTCTCATCAGTCTGTCTCTTTATTCTCTCATGGTTTCAGAAAGTCTAATTCCATCCTCACAACAAACCAGTGATGAATGGATCCTAACAACTACTGAGTGTGGACCAGAGCTCAGAGTTAAACACTAACTACACATCAGTTCATCACAATGTGACACTGAGTCCAACACACACTGACCTGCATTAAAGTCCATCAACAGCAGCTGGACTCTGGTTGATCTTCATTTAAATCAGTCAGAAGCTTTAGTTGGTCAGATACATCAGATGTTTATATTCTGAGACTTAGATATGAATGAATGAAAGCTGTTGACAGTCCATGTAGTTTCCATGACAACTGTTTCTATCATTGTGTCACATGAGGCTCTAATGAGTCTATTAAGTCTTATTAATTGACTCTAATTCATAATCAGGTCAAACAGAACTCTGTACCTGTAATAAACTGTTAGGTTAGAACAGGTAAAAAGAAAATATATATATATTGTGTTTTCATTTATTATCTTGTAAATGAATGTTTCTGAATAAATAAGCTGCTGTGTTTAATGATGGACAGAGTGAACTTTCCTCTACTGTGTAGGTGATGGAGGCGCCAGTAGTCGCAGTGGCCCAGTGCTCTCCTTTAGTCAGCAGCTGTATGATGAGAACAGTTTACTCTAGAGACGAACTCATAACAAAATGAAAATGGACCGACTGGACTCTGGAAGAGTTCCACATTGAAAATCCGCCATCCGAGCCAGGCTGGCCGCGGCTCCTCACAATCCAAATTACAACATTGGACAAAACCAAATTATGGATTGTCAACCGCCAGATGGACAGCTGCATAAGAGTGATAACAGAGACCTGTCTGCAGTAGCGGTTTTAGGCACGGGCGAACCGGGGAGCCGCCCGGGACGGCATTTTTTCATGACACAAGTGGGGCGGCACGAGCACTTGGAAAAAATAAATAAATAAATATGCACCACTACATGGTTTTCTATTATCCGTGACATCTGTGGGGGGAATTGGCAAATTGTCGTCCCCTACAGCTGCAGGCGCCCCTGCTTGCTGAGAAGATGCTGAAGCTGTGCTGAGAAAGGGAAACTGAACAGATCGAGGGTGGGGGGAATCCACTGTATAAAAGGGCTAAAGTCAGTCACACCTTGACTTTCTTCCATATAACACACATTTCATTCCTAATATTATAAATACAGGCCTATAATTCCTGCACGTTTTTGATTTTTATGAATTGTGTGAAATGGCCAAATAAAACTAGGTAATACAAAACGATGATGTCACTATATGGAGTGGATAGATAGATAGAGTCTTTATTGTCCTATAAAGGATATTCTTCTTCACACATCATTTCATGTAGTCTCAAAATGGTCACAAATGCGTGTTCCATGATCCACACGTGAAACATGACATTCACAAATGCGTACCGAGCTATCTGAACGTGTGTGATTGTTTTGCAAATTCACAAATCAGATCGTTCATTCATAAAGCTCATCCTTTTCTTTTTCAAAAGACTTCCTGCGCTTACGAGTGTCTAAGCCTACGCATACGGATCGGCAGATACGGACAGATCAGGCTGCGCACGCACACAGAGTTTTGAGACTATGTTCACGCTGCTCAGATCCACAGATCCACAAATACATGGTGCCTTTAAGTGTCACCGGAAAATGGGAAATCTGGGCTTTGGGCGAAGAGAGCTTTATCTTTCCTTTAGGGAAAATGAACCTTCACTGATATAACTTCTCGTTTACTGGTTTAGTTACAACACTGAACTCAACAGAGGACCACGTAGATATTAATATAAGATTATTTAAAAAAAAAAAAATCTTAAAAGTGTGCTTTTAAATGTTCTACTGAAGGATTTGTGCAATTGAGATAATGAAACATGGCTGTTTGTGCAAAACGTTGTCATTTCTTTTCGCGGGGGGCGCTCGGGGAGTAATTCAATGCAGAACCGCCACTGCCTGTCTGCATGAAAACATCCCGGACTCAGCCGGTCAGACTGTGCATCAGACTCCGGTAGGAAAAGAGGAGGGGGTGTGTCCCTATGTTAATAACAGCTGATGTATAGACACTGTTGTCCAGACCTAGAATTTCAGTGTGCAGACCTTTCCATCTGAACAGGGAAACCACCACTGTGTTTGTCACTGTTGTTCACCAGAGAGCTAATGCTAACATAGCAATAAACAAGCTACATATTAGCATTAGCAGACAACAAGACAAACACCCTGATGTCTTCTTTATTGTAGCTGGTCACTTCAATCACACCAGTCTGAAGACGGTACTTCTCAGATTTTATAAAAATGTAGACATCAGTCCAAGGAAAGGCAGAACACTTGACCAAGTCTACACCAGCAAGCCTAACGCTCCCCACACCTTGGACATTCAGACCATCTATCCCTGTTCTTAACACCAGCTTCTCGGCCCTCATCTGCAGATCAAACCCACAATACAAGACAGTGTGGTGTTGGACTGAGGAAGCTACTTTGTCTTTGTAAGACTGTTTTGAGGACACTGTGTGGGAGCTCTTTGAACAACCAGACATTGAGGCCTACACCTCCTCTGTGCTAGCATACATAGACAATGTAACCACCAGTAGACAGGTCCAAGGGCGTACCACCAAATTCACTCTTAATGTCAGTGGGCCCCTATCCATGCCAGTGCATGAAGCGCACAAGCATATATATATATATATATATGAATGAATAAACAAGCATAAATAGTGTTTTAAGCTAAAATCAGATCAGATTATATTGATGACTGGTTCTTTCATTCACCACCTGAATTGATGCATTTGGCCTACTTGTGCTCAAACACCTATAAACATCAGGCTACATCAATGTTTTGGTCCATGACACATTTTGATTTAAAAACATTTATTCTTGAACAGGAGTCAACAACTGTACACAGAGAATCAAATCAGATAAACTATCTCATTGTTCAATAAAATTGTTCTTCAGCTTGCAGAAAAAGAGCCTTTAGCCTTTAGCCTTGCTAAAGACTTACACGAGATGTAAGATGTAATTTACATCCCAGTAAATGTCCATTGACAGGTCTTTATGTTGCAAAGTCACTGATAAGATTTCTGAAACTGGTTAATGTTGACAACTAACGTTAGCTGGCCCATAATCGTCTTTACTTGTAACAGCATGCAGCCTGGTTGGCAAACTTTAGCATACAAACATCAGCAACTGACAAACTGATGCTGTCTGGACTACAACAACGTTAACATTAACTGGATGCAGTTACACAACAAGTAAACTTGTTTCACCTTTTCGGAAACAAAGCCGTTAACAGGTGCTTCCCCTGGTTTTGCCTTCTATCTTTTTCTTTCTGCTCCCGCACCTGCCCGACGGCATGCAATCAACTGTGGTCACGAGGTTCCTTAAAAGCTCATTAAATATTCAATAAATAAATCTATTTAAATATCTGTAAAAAATGTGCACATAAGCAATGTGCAAAATGTAAATGAAGTGCTATCGTGACTAAAGTGCAATGTGCAATTATTTCAGTAGCTCAAGTTGTTGTGCAAGGAAATACCATTACCGTATTACCCATGTGCAATATTTACAAGTAATGAACTGCGCTTCGTTACAGTGCAGTGACAATAAAGTTCTTCTTTTAGAACTATGAATCCTTCAACTTTACCGTTGATCTGTAATTTTGATTCTAATTTAACTATTAACCGGATTTTCAAATTAATATTTCCCTATCGGTCCCTGTAACTACAGTGGTTCTCAATTATTTTCTGTCATGCCACACATTTTTTTCATTTAAATACTATTGAGAACGTGATAATATTTATTTATCTGGCACCAACATTCTGCATAAAATCACCCGATTATCAAAATAGATGAATAAAATGAGCTGAGATAACATCTGCAACAACTTGAAACGATTTCCAAGGTCAGTTTATTAACTCAGTTCGTAACTTTTAAACAGGACTGTTCAGTCTGTTTGATTCTCAAAACAGAAAAAAAGTGCTATTGATTCACTGGGATATCGTGTGATATAAAAAAAATGTTTTAAAAAGGCAGCTGGACTTGTAGAGTTTTGTCCCTGTTTTGTCCCACCATTCATAGTGAAAGAGGACAGGGACAAAACAATCCCCCCCTCAACGATAGGTAAGTACCCAACCTAGTGAGTGGAGGCTTGTTTATTGTTCAAGCATGAATAAAAGACTCTAACACTGAAAGTTTGTCTGTGAAGGTTCTCAGTCATCCAGGTCATGGTATATCCAAAAAAGGTTTTAAAAAGGCAACTGGACTTGTAGAGTTTTTTCAGAAGACGTTTCACCACTCATCCGAGTAGCTTCTTCAGTTCTGGGGGACTATAGGAACTCCTCCTGAAAAAATTTGCTTGTTATGCTAATAACAAAACAAACATGACAAAACACCCAGGCAGAAACAGAGTAATGTGGTGTACGCTGTTCAGTGCAGTGAGGAGTGTACAGACTTATACATTGGGGAAACCAAACAACCCATCCATAAACGTATGTACCAGCACAGGAGAGCCAGCTCATCAGGAAACGATTCAGCGGTCCACCTACACCTGAAGGACAAAGGACACTCCTTTGAAGATAACAACGTCCAAATCTTAGCCAGAGAAGACCGATGGTTTGAAAGAGGAGTAAAGGAAGCCATCTATGTCAGACTGGAAAAACCTTCACTAAACAGAGGAGGTGGACTGAGATTTAATCTGCCATCTATTTACAATACAGTTTTAACTTCTGTCCCCAAGAAGTTTCAGTCTCATTCACACCTTGACACTGGAGCCTCTGACGGACAAGAGTCGTTAGAGAACCATTCATAAGATAGAGGACAGGGACAACACAGTCCCCCCCTCCACTACAGGTAAGTACCCAGTCGTTAAGGGAAATTAGCTGCACCAGTTTCTGGTTATTAGCATAACAAACAAGTTTTTTCAGGAGGAGTTCCTATTTAAACCTCAGATTTCCCACCAGTCCACCAGAACTGAAGCAGCTACTCGGATGAGTGGTGAAACGTCTTCTGAAAAAACTCTACAAGTCCAGTTGCCTTTTTAAAACCTTTTTTGGATATCTAATACTGAAAGTCCCCCCTGCCTCTCATGCCCCCCTAACACTTCAGGCGCGCCCCACTATTTCAGAAGTACTGCTGTAACCACAGTGGTGTCCTGTAATTATTAGGAGATTAATCATTCTAATTGTAATTAGTGCTTGTAACCACATTTGATCCTACAATAATCCAGGTTTAAATGGGAATTAATTGAGATTAAACTGAACTTAAAGACACGTTTCAGGCTAAAATCATTTTTTTATAACTGGATAGTTCAAAATAATAAATAAAAAAAGAGAATAATAACAACTCTACCTCTGCTCCGTCTCATTGGCTGTTTCTTGTTCCGTGATATTTTGACGTCACTGTACGTGATGTCTTCTGGGACGTTCCCTCCAACAGCTGAAATGAACCAAAATGAACAACAATAGAATTTAATGGAAATTAGTCTAAATGAACATTTAATGAAAGATAAAAAAAGAACATGGGAGTCTGTGTCTCACCTTCAGGTTTCCTACGAACACATCGTCTCACCAGGAGAACCAGAAGAACCAGAAGAACCAGAGAACAGAGAGAAAAAGACAACAACACAGGGAGGAGAGGAAAGGAACCAGGAGGAGAGGAACCAGGAGGAGGTGTGGATGTAGGAGGAGGTGTGGTGGTGTTTCTCTCTAGAATGAAGCAAAGCTAATAATGAACTGATTGTCTCATTGTGAATGTTGAAAGCTGCTGAAGAATCATCTCTGACCTCCTCACCTGTGACAGAGATCCAGCTGGATGGAGACTCTCCATGACTGATGATGTGACACTTGTAGAGGCCTTCATCAGACCTGGTAACATGGTGGATGGTCATGTGACCTGTAGACTCAGTCCTGATCAAGGAGCCATCTTTATAGAAACCAGCTGAGAGGATGGAGGGAGTGGTCTTTGTTTTACAGAGCAGAGTGACGTCATCTCCCTCCATCACAGGGAGGACAGGACTCTGCAGGATCACTGGTCCACCTCAACACAGAGACAAACTACAGCATTTCATCCATTTCCACACAGCTTCATCAATACTAACTCCACAGTCTGAGCTTACCAGAGACAGTGAGGTTGATGCTGTTACTGGTTGCTCCCTCTCTGGACTCACACCAGTAAACTCCACTGTCCCTAGTGGAAGCACCACTGATGGTACAGGAAGAACCAGCTGCTTCTCCCCAGTCCTCACACTGAGTCCTCTGTTCTGTGGTGGTGTTTCTCCTCAGAGTCCATCCAGCAGAGCTGTCGTCCTCCTCACAGCTCAGAGACACAGAGTGTGCTTCAAAGACCTGAGAGCTGCTGGGACTCACAGTCAGACGAGCTGGGAGGGTTCAGATGAAACAATATGATTGATTTAATGTCTTTTCTCTGAGAGATGTTGACTGAAAGCTTTGACTCTACTGAGTAATAATGATGAGGATTGAACAGGTTTAAAGTGAATGAAGACGTTGACTAACCTTGGTTTGTTGTGCTGAACAGCAGAGAGCTCAGAACTAAAGAGAAATGACACTCAGGTTAGTTTGAGTTCAACTAAATCATCAAGAAGAGTTTCATTCATCTCTGGTTCCTCTAAGATCTCTGGTGGATCCACTGCTGAGGACTCAGTGATGTTAAAGAATCATTCAACACTAACTCCAGACAGACTTTATGTCGGCTGCTGGGATTCTGAAAGTCTTCATCTGTTAAATGTTGATTGAGTTGCAATAAAACCAGGACCGTGGTGCTACAGAAATATAAATCTACACTCTACCAGGACAGAACATCACAGAACTGAGTCTAAATAAAGTTCAACATATGCAGATGGTACAAAGACACAGAAGACAGTGGAACGTATTAGTGATGACATCCACTACAGTAGAGTACGTAGGGTAAGGTACAGATGAAGAGGAACGCTAACAGCAGCAGTGCTGTTCTATGCTCAGTGCTATATAATAATGATCAGTAGAGTACTGCAGCTGGAACTCTGATGGAAGTGAACTGACTCTGTTCTGATGTTGTGTCTTGAAGTTTAACGCTCTAGTTTGAATCTAAAAGCAGAAGTTGAAGCTTCCTCATGGTTCTCCTGACTATGAACAGTGACTGTGCTGCAGGAATATTCAACAAACACACCACTTGTAGCTCAGAGCATAAAGACAGGTGTGTGTTGACTTGACAGTTCCACTGATAGAATCACTGACTGAAGCTGACCTGTTCCTTTCTGACCAGTTTCCTCTTTAAATGATTCCAGTTCCTCTTTAGACCTGCAGCTCGTCCTCATGCTGACTTGATCCTGACTAGTTTTCATGTCTCCTTCATCAGTTATCAACAGTCAAAGATTGTGGACTTACAGAGCAGACGCTGTAGAGACGTTTCCTTCATTGTCCTTCTCACTCGTCTGACCTTTTTTCATCTTTTCACAGTGACACCAAGTAAAGCCCGCCCTCTTCCTCTGACTGGCTTCTTTCTTCTATTGGTTCAAACTCAGTCACAGATAAAGAACTTGAAGTAAATCTACGTTCAAACAAATCAGACTCCAAACACCACAGAGCCTTTATGTCTCCTAGAAAACTCTTCAACTAATGAAGGAATAAAAGGAGCTAAACATGAAAAGTCCATGATGGAATAATCTATCAAATGTATGTATGAGCATAGTTTGAACATGATTAGAGCTGGACTGAGATCTTCTCTTGATCTTTTCTCTAAGGTCACTTTACTGCTTCAGTCTTTGTGAACAATGAGGCCTCACTTGAGTGTTTTCCATCAACTAATGTGTCCAACAGTCTGACCTGACACCATCCCTGCAGTGTCTCCATGTGACCAGTAGAGGGAGATGTTTGCTTTCCAACATCATGTCCATCAGAGCGTCTCAGAGACATTAGCAGCCTTCTGAGGGGACACAGAGGTTACATCTGCAGGACCTGAGGACTGTCCAAGGTTGGACCCAGCAACCTGCTGCCACATATACTGAGAGACAGGACATCATGGAGGTGGAGCAGCAGCAGCAGCAGCAGCAGCAGCACATCACTGCTGACTGATTGACATGAACCAGGAAACTGCTTTTTTAATGTCGGAGTTACTATTGCTACTTTAATCTGAAAAAAAAAAAAAAGCTGTGAAAGAAGAACAAAACCTGAAGAGAACTACTTCAACTTCCAGTAAATCTACTCTGCTGCATTCCAGAAAGCTGAGATGTCAGATTTATGGAGTGAACTAGATTCCACCTCAAAGCATTCCAGGAGAACGAAGTTGAACATAAACAACAAACATGGCCGATCGTGATAAGATAATATTTGTTTTGTTTCTGATTTTGACCTCCAGCAATCCTGTCTTCTCACTTAAGCTGCTCAAACAGAGGAGGGAAGACAGCTGAGGTAATAAAATAAATAAATAAGAAGAATAACAAAACCTTTATTTGTCCCACAATGGGGAAACTGCAGTTTGCAACAGCATGCAGAAATGACAGAGATAGATGATAGATATATTGCACATGTTAGGAGTGCTCACCATGGAGCCTAACAGCAGCAGGAAGGAAAGACCTTCTGCATCTTCACACATGGAGGGTGAAGCAGTCTGTCACTGAAGCTGCTCCTCAGTCCTGTCAGGTCACCATGCAGGGGGCGGGACTCATTGTCCAGCATAGAAGACAGTTCAGCCAGAACTCTCCTGTCACCCACCTCCCTCACTGAGACCAAGGGACAGCCCAGGACAGAGCTGGACTTCCTTTTTTTGTGAACAACTTTTTTTATTGCTTTTCGAGGAAAACAAGTACAAGTAAAAGGTACATTGCAATCTAATAGAAATTAAGAAAAGGAAAATAATGGATAAAAAAAAAAAAAAAAAAAAAAAGAAAAAAAGGACCAGGCGACGACCCCCCACCCCCCCAAATTTGGATCTATATAAAACTCTTACAGGATAAGACAGACCATGTTTTAACAAGAGATGCAAATAGACAGAAATTACAGCAATTCCTTGATCTTATCTGCCATTGTTTGCCATGCTAGAATAGTATCAGCTCCAGCACCGTGCATTCTTGCCACTGAAAGCTCCATATTTATTATGTCAATGTATGTGTTAATCCAATGGGGCTTGGTAACTGTATGTGGAGGTTTCCAGCGCAAAGCCAGCATCTTTTTGGCAGCAGTGATGCCCGTTAGGAGGATACGTCTTTTCCAGCATGCCAATTTTAATGAGGTGGTATCATTCAGGAGTAACACAATGGGAGAGCATGGTACAGTGACTTCAAGTACATTAGATAAAGTAGAACAGACCTCACCCCAAAAAAGCTTCACATCCTTACATTCCCAGTACATATGTAAATATGAGCCTGTAAGTCCATCTGAGCACAGGGTGCAATTTGGGGATGATAAACGTTTCATGAGAAAGTTTCTCCTCGGAGTGAGGTAAGTCCTGTGGATATAATTGAAATGGATCTGTTGATGGTTTGGATTTTTAGAAGCAAAGACAATTGAGGACCAAATCTTTTCCCAGTTCAATGAGTCACCTCCGATGTAGTGCTTCATTTCGTTAGACCACACATGTACAATAGGGAGGGTTTTATAAGAAGCGTCCCGGATAAGTGAATAAATTCGGGAAACCAAACCTCTTTTACGTCCTCTGTTGACCAGTATGGAGTGCAAAGGGTGAGCAGTAAGAGGAGAATTCCATGGCACTCCATACGCTTTCATAGATGATCGTAGTTGAAAGTACAGAAATAAAGATGATCCAGGTAATTGGTAAGACAGTCTCAAATCATTAAAATCACGAAGCCCATTCTCATTATAAACATCAGC